>NC_034412.1:16421023-16469524 GCF_002078875.1 Numida meleagris
GGGGGGAGGGGGGGGCAGTCAGGCACCGAGCAAGGTCCCCCACACTCCTCATACAGCAGGTCTGAGCAAGGTGTGGGGCAGAAGCCCGCTGCAATGGAAATGGCCGCTCTGCCCAGCCCAGCACCACCAGCTGCTCCACAGCCCAGGCACAGGCACAAACCTCATTTATATGCTTCAATCCCCACAGGCCCCGAACCAATAAGTACACTAAAAATGCAGAAGAGCTAATCCTGTGATCCTTAATCTAATTTCAATACAGTTGAGGTGAGACACATTTTTCTATCCTTACGTTTAACAAGAATGATTCCTGGCAACCCCGTGAAACAGATGAAGGATTTTATACAACACAAAAAGCTCTGCAACCATCAAAACGCAGCCCCTTCTGGGACTGAGCACAGTGGCTCTCTGAACTACACACACAATACTATGGGACAGGACACAAGGGAAAATACAGTACCTAACAGAAATGGAACAGGGTGAGAATGAAGCATACAAAATGTAACCATCCAAACCAGAATGCAGTGAAGATGGCAATCCTTAGTCATTATGCATGGCTGGAGCTCTAAATACAGATGTTATTACCAGTAAAATACCGGAAATAATTTTGTAGGAAGTCACAAATTCAATTTTCATTCAAGACACTGGAGAGCTTATGAAAGCTTCTTAAATTTCCTCAAAATATCATTGATGGTTGGAATTTAAAAATGTTCAACTAGATCTGCTGGCAGAAAGGAAGGAAAGTTCTTACAAGTTTAATTCCAGATTTTTCATTCTTATAATTTGCCCAATGTCAAGAAATTGGAAAAAAAAATTAGCCAGCACCAATAGTTTGATTAACAACGTAAATAAATTAATCTCAGTCTCTCATATGCCATAGGTACAAAAGCACTCATCAGGCTTAGCTGGGAACTGAATAAATTACAGTGGAATTCTGCCGAAACCATAAAGTGACTCAAGTGTAGCAGTGAAGAGGTCAAGCCATCAAAACGCAATGGTGGTGAAGAGGAATTGTGGCTGCCTGGGTTCATCAGCAGCATCTACAAAGAAGGCTGAGCTCTGAGCACCCTGCAGAGGGGTAGGCTTTGAGGGCTGCATCACATCCTTGGGTCCGTGCTTGAAGCCACCAGGACTTAACACATGTTAACTGGACGCAGCATTTGGATATGGGGAGAGGCACGTAGGTAAGGAAAAAGTCTTAAATTACACAGAGGTCAAATGTACCTACTACTTATCATCAGTGCCTAGATGAAAGCTTCTGCTGCAAGAGCAGCTGAGCAAGGATTGCTCCTCTGTGCTCAACTTCTCAAATACAAAATTAATATATTCATTTTGAGAGGAGAGAAATCCTCCCTTCCTGCCAAACCTTTGAAGTACAGTCTCCGGGCTAACCAGGGCTGGCAGGCAGATTTACTGCCATGAGCAGACAGACCACAGCCCATCCCCTGCAACAGGGACTCCTGCTGCTGCACCACTGGGCTGCAAGCCTCAATTTTGGTCTGTACACCAGCAACGCTGAGGACATCCAGGGACAAACCCCAGTACGCAAAAAGCAGCTACTACATAGTGAGACTCTGACAGGAAAAAGCAAAGAGCTTTTTCTTGCAGAGCGTTACCTTGCTGGCATCGCACTGCCCACAGCTGGGACTGCTCTAGGGCTGGCCTCTGCACACCGGGAGCTGCCACGCTTACGGTCCTAAAGACATGCCGGTTAGCTCAGACACAGCAGCCGATTTGGGGTTAATCTCAGACTTACTCTGGTGTCCATTAAGATATTTTCCAAGGCTCTAGGTCCAGTTTCACGTGGGAAAATGTGCCAGAATGAATCAAGCTCCTCAGAAGCAAAAAGTCAGTAATTAGTATGTGGGACAGGGCATAGCAGTGTCTAAACAGAGACGCAGCGAAGCGGAAAACCAGGGAAGCAGATGCTAGCAGGTCACAGAGATGAGCGCACCACCTCCAGCATGAAAAGGAAGATGCGGGGGAGTTTCCAAATGGTGGGCTGACATGGCAGCAAGGGGAAAAGCAATTTCCTTTCTTTCTGGAGCATAGTTGTTAATGGAGCTGTTGGCACTGGGAGTGGGGAACAGTTTCAGATTGATGGGCCTGGTTTCAGATGTTGAAACACAGGGCGTATCTGCTCCTTCAATAGTGATCAGGATTTGCTTTGTTTCTGACAACAGGGCCACTGCCAGAGGAGAGGAAAACCCTTTCGTGGCCGTGGGAGGCTGCAGGCACCAGCAAAGCAGCACTGAAAGAGACCTGCATGAGGGACATACAGAGAGGGACCTGCCCCGGCATGGGGATCACAGAGAGGACAGTGTATGAGCACAGGGGCTGAGAGCGGGATCCCTCAGCTGCCCATTTACCAGCACCACAAGCAGCCACGGGGGAACAGAAAGAATGGAGGTTTTTCATTTTATTCCCTCTTGGAGCTTCACAAACCTTGCTTCACAATAAAGCCATCAAAATAAGCTGAGCCATGAAGCAAATGGGAGGCCTGGGGTGGAGCAAGTTCAGTGTTTCTGGGCTCCAGGAACTGAAGAGTCTGTTTAGCAACAAATCTTTGTCAAGCTAATCTTGCTATCTTCCTCAACCCTCCTATTAGATTTACTTAAATGTATTGTGCAATGCAGATTGTGTTTGGCTTTCTCTTGCTGCAATATGCTATAGGCTTTGCATCTATTTGTCTGTCTCCTTACTGATGGATAGACAAATCTGGCTGGCTGGCAATACTGTACCCCCTGTCAAATGAGTATTCAGGAATAGTAGAGTTTTTAAGGAGTTAACAGCACGAGCACTGATTTGTACTAAAAGGGCTGATGCATTTTAGCACTCTTACTACAACCTCAGGCTGCATTTTTCATCCACCACTATTTCCCTCCCTCTGTTCCTACAAGGCGTTCAGGTCCGGCTCCCAGCCAGAGGCCTCCTGCAAGCCCCTGCAAGGCTGATATAAGGCTGTTGAAATCCCTGACAAAGATAGGAATCATCACCCGACCGGCTCCCTGCTTCCTGCCAGATCACAAGACACCTCCCCGTGCCACCTTATCCGCGCCATCTCTGCAGATGACAGGTCTCCCTGGGCAGGCCGCAGGAGCTTCCATGGCTCACAGCGGGGCCCAGCTGCGGCCCAAGTGGCACAGTGAGCCCGGGGAGCCTGGGTGGGGGAGGCCCAGCCAGGAGCCCCGCACCGCTCTGCGGGACTGAGGGAGCACCCATGCAGCACAGGCCAATTCTGTGAACTGATTATTTGCACAAGAATCATGTTCAGACTTCAGAACAGATGCCCTCAGGGATGAACCTCACCTACAAAGGGAAGGTTCCACATGCAGCAAGCCCCGCCGAGCCACAAGGCCGAAGCACAGAGCCTCCTCCCTGACAGACTGCACGCACCAGAGACCTGTGCCAGGACTGCTGCTGCTGCGAGCCCCCAGACGGACAGGCACAGCCTGCCAGGCATACGGCCACTGCCCTGCCAGCTGCAGCCAAGCCCACAGAAACAACTGCCCTGCGATCCGAAGGCAGAACTGCAGGTGCACTGTGCTGAGGAACTCCAGTCAAATGGCTATGACAAAGGTTTTAATATCACTGGTTTTACATCTTTTTTTTTTATTACTGATCTGCCCAGCATGGTGCTTCTCTGAAAGCCTCTGTGGGTGTATGCAGTAAATTCAATTACAGTTTTCTACATCCAGACCAGACAGACTTGTTTGACATAGAGAGTACTGTCTTCACTAAACCAGTTAATTTAGTTCAGCAACAGTGTATGGTTAGAAGGCGTGGATTAAAGGGCCGTGAAACGAGAAGAGAAATAAATGATTCCAGGCGAAACAGCTCCTGAGAGACTTCGCTGTCCCATAGAATGACCAGACATGCTTCCCACTGCCCCAGGCTGGCTGAAGCCAGAAGCCCATTGCCAACAACAGCAGCCCCAAACACCGGGCAGGCCTTCAGAGCAGCTTGCAGAGGTTTCATCCCCTGTGACAGCTGAAATGCTGACAGCTTTTGCTCACTAAAGCTATAGGTGAATAAAAGTTTGTTGTTCCTATTCTCAAGAGACCCCACAGACAAAGCATTGAAGACGAAAGCAGTGGGCTTCAGTCTGGCCAATTTTAATGGACCTGAGTAACCGTGATAAGCTATTGTCTCAGGTTGAAACAGAAAAACACCACAGAACAAACCAAAAAGCACCTCAGCACAGGGTACTGACACTGACTGCCTTGAAAGTGAATTCAGGACTTGGAGTGACCCACTCTGACGGCACTGAGAACAAAGTTCTCCCTAGCGACACACAACTGTCCCAGCCTGTCCCAGGAGCCCCTGTCTTTGTGCTGCTTCATCCTCAGTCACTGAGGGTGGTAGTGGATCATTTTGGCAGCCCAGGAAGGGCTACACTGATATTATCAGCATTTGGACTGTAACCACATCTATGTACTATTAACTTATGGTATGGTTAATATTTATTACATTGAAAGATATATCTGTGGGAGAACTTCTATTAAAAACACAAGCTTAAACCCACACTGTCCGTGGAAGTGCTAATGGAGATATTTCAAATATATACCCCGAGGAAGGCAAGTCTTCATTATGAGCATCCTGTCAGTCACCAGATCAGTGCATTTAAAATGTAGCCCTTTTAAAAAAGGAAGATGCTTTCAAAAGATATGTATGCAGATGGTAACGAGCAGGATGAGGTTTTTCAGCCCTGGAAGGAGAAAATGATTAAAAAAATAATTTAGTCTGTGTGTGCATGTGCGTAAAAGCACATTTCTCTATCGGGTAACGGATGCCTCTGCAGCCAGGGCAATGGATAATTATTTTCAAGTGGGTTGTCACCCTGCATTCAGTCCGCGTTTGCCTGACAGTGTGAAATCGGAAGGAAGCTTCATTGGCAATTCCCACCAGACATCAGAAAACCTCAAGCATGTAGAAAAGACTTTAATCTTCTTTAACCATTCCCATACTCTCCTTGAGGAAAATATCGCTGCTTTTTGAGGCAGAAAAAGCAGACCTTAGCTTGATAAGGATTAAAATGATTCTAACAAACAGTAAAATAAGATGATAGCCTGCTACAGTTGGAAGCTTTCTCACTTCACCCTGAAACAGAGAAAACCCTATAAACATACTGCTAAATGCAGTAGAGTGCCAATGACGTGTTTGTTAATCAGTCAGACGGGAGTAAGCTTCAGTGGCTTCAGACCAAGGCTGACAAAAGCATCCTCTTTACGAGCCTGCTTCAGAGAGATGCTGACCCTCTTCATCTCCAATGATTTCAAAGGGAAATCGGGACATTCAGAAACCTTGAGCTAATTTGCTATATAACAAACAAGATTCATACAACAGGGCGGACTGCTACGATTCACTGTACCGTTAAAGCAGCCTAGTATGAACGGGCTGATTTGAATCAGCAGCTTGGCCTTGGCTATACTACAGACAAGCTGTTAAAAGTTAAGTCTTTGATGAATTACAGGAACAGCAGGCACCGGGAAGTAAGCTTCCAACTGTCTAATGGCAGGAAAACCTAACTGGAAATGTGGCATCAGAAGCAGTGAGAAGTTTAGCACATCTTCTGCTGTACGAGATCTAAGAGGCAGCTTTTGTGTACAACACAGCAAGAATAAGGGGGAGAAATACAGAGGTGTAAAGAAGAAAAGATCCATACAATGAACAGCTCCAAAGAACTTTGGAGCACGTATACAGAGAGCAGTGAAATGCCACTTGAAGTCACATCAAGTGCCTCTGAAGGGTTAGCTCAGGTACTCAAGCACCATGGCTATGCAAGGCTTTCAGCTCTCCTGTCAGCCAACGTGATCGCTAGTGCTCTCCATGTGACCTCCCGACGCCATTACTGTACAGACAGCCTTTAATGATTCTGATCAATATCATAACTCAATCATGATCCGAAAATTTGTCTCCCTGTAGGGAAGACAGAGTATGAAATAAAGAGCTTACTATTTTCAGACTGGATGCAAAGAAAGCAATTACTAAACAATCAATGTCTTTAAACTCTTTAACTTGCCTCACTAAAACATCTGGCAAAGCAGTGCTAGGCACAGCTTCAAGAAAAAGCGCCTTGGCCTCCTTTTTCCATTTCATCAGGCCTTATTAAGCATGGACAACTGTGAAGCTGTCAATAACGCTTCAGCGTGTGAGCTCTGAAGCCCTTCAGATAAGTCTTTGTTGTTGATCTTCACCCATCTGAAAGACAAGTTATAATGCAGAGTAAACTCCTGGGCTGTGTAAGTTTGGGCTCAGAAATAAAGCACACACTTTCCTGTGACAGTTGTATATGTTGTGACCACTAATTGCTTCTTTCAGCAGTTGTGGACAGGTCTCCCATTGCTGTGTCCAGTTTATACAAGCACCAATGCTTAGGACAACCCTCACTTCTTGTCTGCCCAGCTGTGTCCGATCATTTATCATTACAGATCAGGTGTTTTTACAACTGGTGAGACCAAAGTCAACAGTCTGCAAGACACAGCAGCCTCTTGAAATATCAGTCATCTGCTCCTTTCCCTCCCTCTTCTCCTTTCTGTGCATGTTTAGCATTACAATGGGGTTTTAATAAGGCATCTGATTTGGTAAACAATTCTTAATTTATTTACTCGGGCAAGTCTCCTTTGACTTTAGTGGGAGTTCTGCCAAGCTAGGGATCCTGGACCAGTGCCAGTGATAAAATGCCCATTTTACTGGCATGTACAATTTCCTATTTAGCTGCCAAAGAACCCTGGTTACCAGCTTCACAATAAGCTTTGTTTCCGTACCACAGAGAACAATGCAATGGATATTTCCTCTTCTCTCCAGAAGGGAGTTAAGCAAAGAGGTCCAGTTACTGCTGGCAGAGTGTGGGAAAACTGATGCTTGCAGGTGCCACTCTGTGGGCTCAGGGCTTCTCTTCCAAAAACTGCCTTATAAGAACTCTCTGCAGCACCACATACGCTGACACATTATCACATCTTCTCTAGTATGCTGTGATGCAGACAACATCCCATGTGTCCACTCATTCTTTCAAGATAAAAAGAAAAATTCCACTGTGAATACCAGAAGGTTGTCTGACAGTTTGACAGGGAAGAAATTCAACCAGAGAAATATGTCATTTTGTCATTGGCCCAACTGCTGGATTTCTTACTCTGGTAGTCCTCTAATTTACTCCACTGACTCTACAGAACTGGGTCCTGACTAACCAAATCAAAGCCCCCACTTAACTGAATAAACATCTCAGTTAATTTAAGGCTTGGGAGAGAGAAAATCAGAAGACAGCTAATAAACAGTTGCTGTATTTAAAGGAATGATGAATTTAAGTCTACTGATTATAAACACACGTTGTCAAATTACTCCTGTCTCCTCTCTTAAAGCCATAACCACTCCCCTTCTTATTCAGTGTTTTCTTGATTCCCCCAGTCTGTCTCCACAGACGAAGGAAGACAGCCTTTTCCTTTGGGATCCCTGTCAGCCACAAGCCCTTCCCCTCTGGCAGCAACTGAGGAACTATTTCCCCAGCATACCTGGAGAAGAAAAATCATTGTCTCCATGCTGTCTACCCACTGCTCTGATGCTGCAGCTGCTGTACTGTACCTTACAAGACATTTTGACATACTGTTTACATAATGAACAACGTCTTACGATGTTTTATGAATGAAATAATTTAATAAACGTGAGAACATATAGAAAGGTGCGGAAGAATTATTATGCCATAAATTTTGTTTCTGAAGATCAGAGGCTGCATTGGCAGATACTTCATGCTACAGAGAGTGGGCTTCTATGCCATAGCTTAGACTGACTTAGTGCCAAAACAAGCATCCTGGGGAGAAAGCATGGCAC
The DNA here is from genome assembly GCF_002078875.1 of Numida meleagris. NCBI lineage: Eukaryota > Metazoa > Chordata > Aves > Galliformes > Numididae > Numida > Numida meleagris. The sequence goes on from NC_034412.1 coordinate 16,428,845, forward strand.
AGTCAGTGCACAGCTACCTACAACACACCAGCCATCATACGACAGGGCGTTGTACCCCACTTTCTTATTCTACTATGTGAAAGCCAGAATAGCGATAATCAGTGTCTGTCTGGAAATTTAGAAAAGGCACAAGTTAAACTGAAGGAAAAAGAGCACATTTGTTTATTTAGAAGTCTAAGCAATCATAATAAACATATGCTCAAATAATCAGCTCCTGTGTAATTACTCCTTCGCAAGCACATTTATTAGGTAGGTACATTCACTCTTTTTTGAAAATGCGGGTCAAATATTTCTCTCTTAGATAAATTATGTGCAACAGAAGACTGAGTTAAGAGCATGTATAACATTTATGAAATCCAAGTGTTGAGACCTTTCTGACCTTTTTTTAAGACCTCGACCTTGGAAACAAATAAGGACAGTGTTATTTTAATGTGCATTCAAATTTTAACAGCAGTCACACAGCTCTAGTGGAATCCACATCGAGTTTCCACTGTAGATTGCTCATCATTTCATTATGGTTCATTATGCTGATAACTGTCAGAAAGCATTAGAAGCAGGGGCCTTGAGTAATAGCACTGAAATGGTAATTTAAAAACAATATACTTTCTGGAGGAAATACAGCAGTGCACTAAATTCAATTAGAAGAGGCGAATGTAAAGACAACTAAGTGACGTTTGCTGTTTCAAGTCAGGTTCTTCGATTTCTTGATAACCTAAACTGGAGAAAACCCTTTTAGAGCAGGCACTTTTCTCTTGCATCTCACTGAATTTACCCTCATTATCTCTAAGCTTCTCTGGTATAAACTGTCTTAAATGCAACTGTTTCAGAAATATTTCAGGCCACGCCAAAATACCAATCAACCAGTCACTGTTTGGGTGGAACAACAGACTAAATTTTTCAGGGTCACTTACTGAGACAAATTTCAAGCTGGACAGCCTGGCAATCTCTATTTTGTAGAGGGCTCCCAATTAAAAATCATTAATAATCGGAATCGAACTGACAATATAAACAATACAAAACTGTCCCATATTTGCTCATGTGAGCATTGTTTGTTAAGAAACAGTTTGAGAACCTGACTCATTAACAGTGGGGACATGGGACCAACGCCCATTAGTCTGGGTGGGAAATGCACCTGCCTGCATCAGGCTGCCTTTCAGAGAGTCTCCCTACCACATCCTTACAGAGAAGGAAACTCCAGAATGAGGATCATGATTGAGACTGACTGTTGATCAGCCTCATGGATTTGTGTGCTGGTAAGGCAATTTATCCCCCATTAGACTGCTAACCTTATGAATGGCCCATCCCTTCAGCAAGTACTGAAATACAAAGAAGGTTTGAATATTTGCCTGAATGCAACTTTAGCAGTGCTTCCAGAAAGGAAAATGTCTGTGTTTGCCACAGTTTGTGCTCAGGTGAACCTGAGGTCAATCATACCACCTCCACACCCAAGCACACAGCTGACACGTCCACTGTGTTTCAGAATTCAAAGTCTAAACTCCCGGCATAGGTCAATGAGGCAGATCCAGGGCGGCTCTGCAGCTTGGCGGTGACAGACACAATGATTATTATTCCCATGAGGCAAGTGCGAGGGAAAAGAGGCATCAGTTAAGTACGTGCAAGTCAGGGTGTCTATGCCTGGCTTTCCCACACAGCCCACTGTCCCCTACGCTCACGTCCAGCCACATTCTGCCCTTTCTTGTAGGAGATTTAAGGCAGACATAACCACTCAGCAGAGCTGAACAGAGCAGAATGCTAAACACAGAGCCCGAGCTATTTGTTTAGACTGGATGCCTGACTGAATTGAAGGTTAGGCACAGTTTTTACAACTCAACGTTGGACAGAAATGTCAGATAGTGGTGTTCTGACACCAGAAAACTCTGGAGCACCTCCTCTGACCAGCACGTCACAAAGAAGGAGCTGCTTAGTACTCACCACGGGAGCTGTGAGAAAGGAAAGGAAAGGGAATTCACCAATTCCTGGTCATCCACTGGCATAGTCAGCCTAATAGAAAGTCATAACAGTCCTCCTCCCCTAACCAAGAAGGCAAGATAAGCGGCGAGGCCAGCCAGCCTATTAGCAAAGGAAATCAATAGCCTAGGGTCAAAGCTTTACAAAAACACATCCTAAGAAGCTGAAGTTCTTCATCTTAAAAACTGTTTAGAAATAACAAAGAAAGGATCAATCCTCTGTCCATTCCAGGTGTTCTCTCCAAATTACCTAATGTTACTTTTATTCACCTGGTCTAATAGTTCTCCAAGTGAACAGAAAGCTGATTTTACAAGCCAGTGGAGCACAGTCTATCTTTTTGCTAGAAGAATGGATCTCTGATACCGTGTTTTATTTCTTCATTAGTGTGCCGTCACACTGAGCGATTACTAAATGCAGGGCCGAATGAGAATACCAGGGTTAAAGAGAGCATAATGAACAAAGAAGGTGCCTGATTATTATGGCTGTCAGCACAAGGGAATTGGGTTTGTCACCTGGTTTAACCAACTGGTAAGAACTGATTAGAGTCTGAATCCGTCTGAAAGAACTTTTGATGTTTATGCTCCCTTCTATCTCCACATCTTGTCAAGAGAGGCAGACAAACAGGGAGTTTCTTCCGGAGGGCCTTCCTTCAGCACAGGCCCTTCAAATGGTTCCTGGCCTCAAACACGTGGGAATAAGGGAACTTGGTGTGGCAAAGGACGGCCCTCCAGGAGCCTCCTGACCCCATTCTTGTGCAAGGCCCCACGGGGGCTGCACTTTGGGCCTGTGCAGGTGCCATCACCACAGCCACGCTCCAGCAATGAAGAGAAGGTATGAGTGAGCAAAGCGGCCCCACCAGCCAGCTCCAAAATAACTTCTGAGTCTTCCTTCATGCTGGATCACAGAAAAAGCTGCTCGTAAGCTACTGGTAAAAATTCAGGGCTATGAAATGGAGTGTCCAGAGACAAGGCTGCTTCCCAGGGCCAGGCGGCTGTGGGATTGTGCTGTTGCCTTGCCTCTCTGCACGTCACGTCCTCTGAGAGTGCTGCAGAGATGAAGACTGTAGCCAGCACCATGGCCCTTGCCCTCTCTTTTGCACTCTTCATATTTTCAGTGCAGAAGACCAAGACTGGGGACCTCAACTTTGACTGACCTCCAAATACCAGAAGGGGGAAGGGTGCCAGAAGCAAGTCCAAGACTTGACAAAAAAGGGCTAAGCTTGCAGGAGTACATTTTGCAATGTAAGCAAACATACGTATCATTTGCTCACAATTCCCCCATCTGGAATTATTTTGCTCTCTCCTCATACTTCAGTCCTGCACATGCCTATTTAAATTCAACCATCTGAGTCTTAATTTGATTTCTATTTGGTCAGTATATCAGTCGCTACAACCAGAACTTTATGAGAAATTTTTGCTGGTACAACGCTATTTAGAGTGTATCTTCTGAACATTAGTTCTATTGTTGCTACAGACATTTTCCCTATCAAAATGGTCAAGTTTGAAATCTTCTAGTGTAAACAGTGTTACAAAAAGCATGATCCTACCCGACTTCAGCGAGGTTTCACAGCACAGCTAGACTTCTATCCCCAATCAGCATTTGGCAAGGGATACAGGGACCTCTCTTCTTTCCTACTAAGCTAAAGCAGCTGCTCCTGACTATACCCAGACCTGCTTAACCACAACCCAGCAAAACTCCCAGCTGAAAGGAAGAAGATCACTGAGGAAGAGCTGGAATCACAGGGTGTGGGAAAGGGATGAGTGCTGCTGAGTTATGGACATACTTTGCTTCTGCCTTGTAAGGGAGAAATTAAGATCGAAACAAATGTGAGTCATCTCTCTAAAATGAATTTGGAATATATTAAAATGTTACAAAAGAAATATCTCAGCCTTCTCTCACAGACATATACACTACATAAATATACAGCTGAACTCCAAAAATCTGGAAGCATTTTCAATAGCTTTCAGAGAAAGTCACACATGGATATCCCCCAGTAAAATACAGCCCTTTCACTTATTGTTTCAAACTGCTCTGCTCCTACAGAAACAAAAAGCAAAGCACTAGATGATCATGATTTAACACCAGGGCATGTCTAGAGTCTCAGGTCTTTGGCTGCCTAACCCATTAACCAACACACAGGACAAGGAGCTGTTCCAGTAACTCGGCGGGTGTGCTCAGCGTGCTACGCCTTTTGTTTCTCATGCTGAAAATGTTCTGGTGGAACTGAAGCATAATTCCATTCGCTGTGCATGATGTATTTATATATGAAGGATGTATTTATACACAAAGGATAAAATAAACCATATTTTTCAGTTTTTTTTTTCATTATTGTTTAAGATTTCTTATTACCACCCCTTTTGGAGGAACGCTCCTATATTCCTAAGGGCCATCAGCAATAGTTTGCGCAAATTATATATTTAATGGAATTATAAATATTACATATTTACTCCTTATGAGTAAATTATGAAAAAAGTTGTCACAATTTCTAGAAATATCAATAATTTAAAGATGAAACGTGATGTCATCTACTAGACAGGTCCTCAGACTGGAAATTAGACCTGTAATTAGACCCAACTCCATTTCTGAAGTTTGCAATTCACTCCTCTTGCAGCTACTCATTTAATTAGACTGTAATCTCTCAGTGCAACCATGTCACTGTTAGGAATTCAGGGCTGAAAACTAGTGTATTCTCTCCCAGAAGTGTGATCCAAAATGCAAACCGCCTCTGCAAAAGGCTGCAAGAGCTAATGAACACTGCTATCAGAAGCAGGACTTCTTAGACACAGCTCTTCAGGCAATGTGTCATCCATACAGATTTGAAGAAAGACAGAAGAAATAGGTGATGAAAAGGGAAGAGACTGTTTAAATACCAACTTACGAGTGCAGGGCATGGATGCAGCATCATTTTCAGCTCGGAAAAAGCCCCGATCGCAGGTGCAGGAGGTAGAGCCTTCCCAGATGGAGTAGCTGTGAGGCGGGCATTTGGCACACGCAACATCTGTCGAGAGCGCCTTGTAGTATCCGATTTTGCAAGCTAGAGAGAGGGACAGGAAGGGAGAGTGTTACTTGCCCAGGCTGTGATCATAAATCTCTGCCTTACTTATTCAAAATCAAGGCAGGAGACATTTCAAAAAGATCTAATGATGTCCTCTTAGCCCCAGGTGAAGAATTAACAATCATCACATTCTTAATGAGTACTTCTATGTCAGGAGATACCGATTTCTAATTCCAACAAGAATCTGGCTTAGAGATGGCAAAAAGAAATTATGGACTTCTATTGACACTGCCAGAAAATCAGCTGCCTCTTTGTGCTTACTGTGGAGCTGCATGCTGCTTACCCCACGTCCACCTGCATTCACACACACCAGAGTACAACAAAAGGGTGCAATTGCTTCATTCTATGACTGCTTAAGGAATGGCAGCTGACAGCCAGACCCTGCCAATTTTTAAGAGGGAGTGGGACAGGAACCCACAACGATTGGCAGCGAGGCCATGTGCCTGACATGCCCGGAAATGGCTCATCTCCCTCCTGTAAAGGCTGAATTAATTTGGCTCCTGCTCCCCAACAGAGGAAATCAGCAGTGCTCTCCCCTCCCCGAAGCCAGGACTCATCAGTGACTGCATCACTGGCATGAGGTCCCATGTGCGGCTTGGCAAGCTTTCCATGACATCATCTTTGTAAGTGCAATGCTTACACGGATGGGTACTTTTACATCACTTGGAAAAAACTCATTAGTATCATTAATAACACATTTTAACGGTGGCTAACACGGATGCCATCTCAGAAATTTCTCCCTTGGCTCGAGATAAAAGCCAACCACCACCCCGCTTTCAGCACTATGGACAACAGAGAAAACACATAAGCACGCAAACATGTGAAAAAGAAGGTTCCTGGAATTTGTTGCACTACTCCCACTCATGTCTGGCCATTGATCACTGCCCTAACATCAAGTCCCCCCTCACACACTGCCATTTATCACCGCCCTAGTGCCACGGTCCTGTCCTCCTGCCCAATGCAGTGCATAGCTCCTGCCCGCCCCTACCCAGCCTGGGCTCCTCCTGCTCACCTTCCATCAGCTGCTCTCCTTTCCCTCCTTCTTTAATGAAGCTGTCCATACTGGGAACGGGGAGGGGTTTAGTAACACATTTATAAACCAGCAAGTTGCTTCCCTCATTAACCAAAGCCATTTCTGGAATTTCCCTAACGAGCCCTAACTTTACGACGTGCCGTGCGCCATCTGCAGAAACACTGGGAGACCAGCCCGCTTTTGCTCGCTTTGGCTGCCACTGGACCAGAGAATCTTATAAAAACACATTGCTCAAATGACTAAGATTTATGCTTCCGGAGTTTACATACATTGCGCAATTAGATAAGGTTCAACTCGCAAGGTGCTTTCTGGCCCTGCTTCAAATGGCCTTGGGGTTTCGAGGGGAATCAGAAACCGCAGCGCTGGCAGGAGGAGCAGCAGGGCCAGGCCAGCTCGCACACGGCACAGCAGCGTGCCCCCAGCACGGCACAACCCCCCAGGCACAGCCACAGCCCCTGCTTGTGATGTGAATGGACCAGGAACAAGGGGGAAAAAAAAAAAAAAAAGGGAAAATTAACTTTCCTCTGTTTGCTCTGATTTGCAATATGTGGTGAATGAGCTGTGCTATTGCTACAAGTCTTCCTGCAACCAGCTGAACAACAGCTGGTTCTGAGATGAGATCTCAGTCCTGGTTCTGTTCTTCTGCCTGAGCCCATCAGCACAGCTAGTACAGACAAGATCCATGCATAAGGAGTGGGACTTAAGAGTCCAAGTGGAGAGCACACTAACTGCTTCCATCCATTATTCAAGGGTTTCAAAGAAAAACACAAGAATACTAACATTATTTTAATATAAGCATGATTGTCCACAGAAGTTATTAAATGAAGAGCTACATTTTGCATTTTCCCAGTATTAGAGCACTCTGAGATAGCAGTGTTGTACACAGAGGCAAGCTCTGCACTGACTGCAACATGTTATTGGAAAGGTAGAAAAATGGCACAGTTTTAGGGATTCCTTCCTCTCCTCACTTCCTTTACAGGGAATAGATGGATGCAGTGGGTACTGCAAGGTCAACAGACTGTAAGTCAAGGATTTTTTCCCCTTTGTTTCAAGCACTGTATTTTGCTTTCTACTATATTAAGCCGCTATCATTAATATTTCAAGACCTGAAGAAGGCTCTCCCAGTGCAGTGGCTGCTCCGAAGTGCACACAGCCATTTTGCTCCAGCTGCACAGACTGAGCTGGCAGCTGTCTTCATTTCTGTGTGCTCTGAGATTCATAGAATCATGGAATTGCTCAGGTTGGAAAGGACCTTCAAGATCATTCACCACATTTCAGTACATGGCACAAAACTGCATCAGAGAACATGCCGCATTAAGCCAACAGTCTTTGCTCCCAGAGCTCGGTGGCACCGTGACTTCTTGGTTAAATCTAATCCTGCAAGGGCAGCTCCACACAAAGCCCTGCAGCCGCAGCCATGACCAGCAGAGCCAGGCCAAGCAGCGGATGGGCACCTTGGAACTCACTGGCTCAGCAGGCCAACATGCGGCCCGTGCAGAACCTGCTCCCTGCACCTCCTTCCTGCCGGCAGATCTTCATTCCACTGCTTTTCTAGGGAGGATTTGCTGGGTGAGGCGGGCCATGAATGACGTTCTTACACAGCTTTTGAAAGATTCCACTGTGAAAAGATGAGTTCACATGTGCAGTGCAAACTGAGTTTAATACCTTAGCTTTGCCTTAATTAGTTCTGCTAGCTTAAAAAAAAAAAAAAAACAAAAAAAAACAAGCAGAAAAACATTTTCTTGCATTCAGATCACCCACTGCCATAACAGGGTTATGACTCTCTGCATTGTATCCAAGGAAAATCCTCAAACATATTTTCACTATCAAAACACTCACAGTTTTTTTTAGAACAGATCTCACTGATTCTAAACGGACATCAGCTTGCAATAACCATGCTGATATCTTGGAGTTGCCATGCTAAAATCTATTAGATTTATATTTCCCCTGAAGCCAGGTGGGATTTGTCCAAGGGTGCCAGTCAGCACTGTGTAGTTTCTTCTTTAAAAACAAAAATGATCGAAGAGATATGTGTTAGAACTGCAAAAAGTGCTCAGAAGAATTATGGAATTTCAGTCAAATCTCCATGTAAATTTTCTCAAGCTGTTTTTCAAGCTTCATTTTTCTCATTAAAACCTGATTCTCAGACTTTTATGGCTTTGTTAAGACAAAAAAGGAAGAAACGCGTGTGTGGGCTGGAAAGTCTGCTTGTGTGCTCTTGTCAAATGCTGAATTGTCCATTAGAAAATTTCACCCAGCAATTTCAGAATTTCATAATGGATGGAGTTCTAGTCACATACTTACATTTTATTGCGACTAAAAAGAATTAAATATTTTTAAACCATTTTTAAATAAGCTTTGATTTTTTTTTTCCCCTCAGATTTTTGAGAAAAAATTTTAACGAGCAAAGTCCTCTTGAGCATTTTAAGCTACTCAAGAAAACGGAGCACACACAGTCCAGGCTGCAGAGCCATCCCCTTACAAATCCCAGTGTCGAATGTGTCACCGCCGAGGTGTTCTGCGAGGGATGAGCCTCCCCGGACGGAGCTGCAGTGGAGTCAGCAGCGAATGGGGAACGCTCCCACCGTGCTCCCGTGCCCGCAGGAGCCAGCGCTCCGCCAGGGACGTTTGTTGTGGCGGGCACGTGAGTAACGCTGCTGACAGTCTGCGGGTGCAAAGTCAGTGGAGCCAACTTTGAGGAAAACAAGAATAATATTCTTGGTTAAATGAAGGACAAAGCAAATAATTTCGGAAAAAAATACATCTGTATTTTTCTTATAAATTGCAGTCCGAAAAGAAATCTGTGTATCAAATACTTTGATAGTACACTATATGTTTTCTCGTCAGCAGTTATTTTTTTCTACGGCTTCTGTCTGTGTGAAAATATTTTAAGCTCGTGTTTTAATTGCACCCTTAGGAATAAAAAGTTACTTTCATTTTCCCCCTCTAATGTTCCTCCTACTCTTTAAAAGGACGGATTTTCTCCCTCGGATTGTAACAAAACCACATCTGCCACATAAGTAGGCAGCATCTTCTCAGCTCTCTTTTACTGTTATTACCATTTCTGAGCAGATTTTTGTGTGTTAATTATAGAACGCAATTGTTTGGATAGTCTCTTTTGATGAGCTTTCTGCCCCGCACCATGAACTCCTCTGTTATTGTACAGCTGTTTGAGTTCCAAATGCTCATCAGGGTTTTCTAATTGTCAAGCTGTCCCAGCGACTAGTTCTTTTGACCTAAAAGTCAAAGAAAGGGAGTCACCCTTGTCTCCCCGACATGAATGCCACGGGAGCCCCAGCGGCCCCCCTAATGCCTACGAGACAATGCCTTTCCAGATCATTGCCACTACAAGCATAATTGGTTTTGGGTGAAATGAGAAGATTTTAAATAGGATGAATTAATGAGTTTCTTGTAAAATTAAGTCGTTCTCCTGGTCCAATCTAATTACTCACTGTAATGCCCCTGAGGGTGATAAATAAAGATCCTTAGAAGCCAGAGGGGAAAAGAAAAAAAAAGTGCCTTTTCTTCAGTCTTTCTTACAAGTCAGGTTGCAGAATTAGATGCAACCTACCAAATAATGTTTCTAAGTAAGGTCACATTCCTTTGATGTTCATGCTGCAACATCTTTACTGCCTATTCTACCTCCTTTTAAGAACGACTACATGATTTCTACATACTGAGTTCCACATCTTTCACTCCTCTCTCCAATGAGCAAAGCAGTATTTCCACACACCAAGCTCGTATTTCTATTGCTCTAATGACAAGCGGAAGCACAAACAGTCCCGCTAAAGACTGTTTCAGGACGTTGGAGCAGTTTCCCTCCTTGTGCTGGCTCAGCCTAGATTGAACCCATGGCGAGGTAGGAACAGAGGATGGTCTCAGTGACTGGTGGCTGGATATCCCTGTCATCAGCCAAAGCCCTCAGTGCTCTCAGACACATCCCATCAGGAGCCATGTATGTCTGTTAACTTACACAGGTGCCCCCTAACTCAGTCTCCTGCGACAATTCCAGGTCTGGAAGGCCAGGCAGCCAACCTGACCAGCAAAAACCAAGGCAAAGAAGGCATTCAGGACCTCAGCCCTTGCTGTACCCTTGGGCACTGAGCCACTGAGCAGTGGGACCACTTTTTCCCCAGCCCACCTTGTGGTACCTGCACACATAGGTGTCCTTCACAGCTCCCAGTGGGTCCAACTGCAGCCAAGCTTTGGCTGTCCTTACTTAACTCCTATCTCATATGCATGAAATACAATTATGCTGACAGCCAATCACTGTAAAAGCTAAAACCCACTTTTTTCTATCAGTCACCATCTTCTAGGGAAATCAGGCAGTCAAAAGCATAAAAGAAAGAATTAAATACATATACAGTTCGTATATTAAATAAGCTCAATAGGTAGACAAGTGGAAAAGCCAAAAAATTAAAAGTTAGCTTTTATTCTAAAAACTATTAAGAATTATTCTGAAGTTTGCTATACAGCTGATAAATCAACTGCTAAAACAACTCTCTATAAATATACAGACTTCAAAATACGGTATTTGTATGAATTACTAAAAGCAGTTTTCATGAGCGACACCCATCTTTGCTATAGCTCTTTCTACTTTCTATGCTATAGCTCTTTCTACTTTCTACGCCTTGCAGGTTGGACCTTTTCCATGCTGTGACTGCCACTGATCTCTGACGCTGCCCTGACCTTGTATCAGTACCATCAACACCGGCTTCCCAAGCCGCTGCCAGTCTCACACTAGGAGGTCTCTATCAAGGTACTGTAAAAGAAAAAGCAGCCCACAGACAGAATATTTGCTGCCCTTTTTGTTTTGTTCTGTCTGAAATTAAAACAAAACAAAACAAAAAAACAGAAAGCTAAAGATTCAGGGATTGGGTAAAAAAATAAAAACCCTTCCTTATTGAGAAGTCAGCACTTTCCATGAGGAGCGAAAATCCCAGGCTGCTCTGCTCTCTGCAGGAAGAAGTTTGCTAGGACCGGCAATGACAAGCGGAGCGGCCGGCGCTCTGGCAGCGGAAATGGGAAGGGCTGCTTGTCCTGCCAGGGCTGCAGGACGCCCTGCCCTGCCAGCAGCCGCGTGTCCAGCCCAGCAGAGAATTACAAGCACACACAGCTCCTGCACGCCCAAGGGGTTTGGTGCACAAGGATGTGCCGCTGAGCTGGGGAGCTGGGGAACCAGCACCTCAATGGGTTTAATTAAAAATTTAAATTTTCACTAATTTATGAATCTAATAAGAATTAAAATTAAGATGTTGTCCCAGTATGGTAAGATCTTCTCAAAAGCAGAAATCGGGCTACTTTCCCTCATTCAGTGCAGACCATCCTAGCGCTGTGTGCCTGTGCCAGCGCTGAGAGCATCTTTAACTTGGTACCGAGTTCAGCGTCCGGGTGCTCTCCGGCTCCAGCTGCTCATGCTGTCACTGTGCTCTGCCACAGGCTTCATCCCATTTTGAAAGGTTAATCACCTTTTTGCAAGCTGTGAGATTTAGGAGATGAGTCAACTAATCAGTTTCAAACAATTACTCAATTAGAAAAACAAGTTGACAGTTTCCCTTGAACAGAAGCAGCAAGAGGAGAATCACTAAACTAACAGACTTCAAGTCAATCTAAGGTTTTTTTTTAATGAGAAACAGAAAAATGATGGCACGATGGTTTTGTTTGTTTAAGCAACTAGACTTTACAGAAAAAATATGAGTGAAGTGTTAAAATATACAGTGAAAGCTGGTTAATTGCCCTGAATCTCCACATTAACAAGCCGTAATCCTGCTTACAAGCTCCTCTCCCCAGCCGTGTAGAAGCACTGATGGGAACAGAGATCCACATCTCAAAGCACTGTCCGGCCAGCCGGGGATTATCTCTCATCTCCTAAATCTTGACAGCTCTGTAAAACGGCAATTAAACTTCCTAAATTAGATAAAGCCTGAGACAGAACACTGTAGCAGCTTGACACTGAAAGGCCTAAACCTACCAACACATAGCCCCAACATCACCATTTAACACATCTGTTCGCTCCTAACCCTCCCATCATCTGAAGGATTGTACTAAAAAGAAGTACTGATTAAGGCGTTATAGATAACTAACAAGTTATTTTCAATTATTTAATGTATGCTAATGAGACACTGCAATTTGCCTTAAGTAATTATTACACTAATCCTCTCCAAGGAATTTCCTATTGACAAGAATTTGTGGATTCATTCTGCATATAAATCCTTTAATGCTGTTTCCTTTGTGCAAGTGGAATGCCACTCACTGCTGCAGAACTGCAAAGCTGTAATGTTTTCTGCTACTGTTTGAACTCCTATCACGACTGCAGGAGCCAAGTCCTTCCAGCCAACTGGAAGCTACAGCTTCTTCTGTGTGTGTACACATACACATATATATAGTTTCTTCTTTTTTAGACTTTGTTTAACCGTGAACCAGCTGGAACAAAGTTCAAGCTGATAGCTCTGGAGCTACAGCAAGATGCCTTAATATGGTTTAATCTTCACATCCTCTCTAAATGGTTGTACATGACTTTAAAAAAAAAAAAAGCTATTTTTGTCCTCCCAGAGAATTGCTTGACACAAAGGTTTTGGAAGATGCCTAAATATAGACAGTTCTGATGAGATCAGGGTCTAAGCAAGATAACAACTCTGCACTATTTTTGACCGTTTCACAAAGACACTGGAACACAATGGCTTCAAACAGATGCTGCTTTGGCTCTCCCCAGCACTACAGGAAATAGAGGAGGTACTTCTGAGAGGCTCCCATCAACAGCACTGTAAAAAACTATCAATCCTCTACTAAGTAGTACATCAATCAAAATGGTGCAGTGCAAATCATGATCCATTAAGTACTTCACACTTGATTACCCATGACATTTTAGAGAGGGTCATACATTGATGAGTCGCTTCTCTCTTCTTTGCCCTTTGCTATTTGGAGTGCATGACCACTTTTAGTTCATTACTGATGCAAAGATTATCATGAAGCTTAATTTCAACAAGACAGGAAAACAGCAGCAAATTGTTTGTCCTTTTCTCCTTAAATTTCCCAAGCTGTACATTTCTCCATTCTATGCAGACCACATCTTTTCAGAAGACGTGCCCGACATGGGTGCTGTGCAGGTGCACCTTATTTGAACTTGGCATTCTCCACCAAAGATGTTTTGAAAGTGGAGAAGAATGACTCAAACCACCCACCATTTCTCTAGATACCTCTTTTTATCCAATTCTGAAGATGAGGTTACGGATTTGTTCCAAACCCATATCTAATTCACAAAACCAACAATATACAGAGATGCATATTGGAGCTGTCCTTCCACATTTGCCTCACAGCGAGGTGTGATCTCATGGCTACAGGGGCTACAGGGTTTCTGTGAGGTCTCTGCACTCCAGATCCTAGCTCTGTCAGACACTGAGGACAGCTCCCTAACCTTCCTCTTGCATTCACAGGGATGACGTGTATCATCATTTGAAGAGGAAACATCATTCCTTTCCTTTCCAGCAGGTCTGGCCTCACCTTCTGCTGAGTAAATTTCAGGTCATCTCCCCAGGGATCACGGATGCAGATGGCCCCTTCCCACAGGAGCTAATGGTATGAAAGCAGCAGTGAAGGGAAAGCAGGGCTGTTCCGCTGGGCCCACTTCACTGACCTGTACAACTCCACAGACACCCAGAGTGTAAACCCAATATCCCTGCCTCAGTTTATGCATTTATAAAGTGGCAATAAAATTCACAATAGAAACATTGAAAAGCTATTGAGAGGTTTAATTAAGCAATGATTGTGTACAGAGCACCCTGAGATCTCCAGATAACAAGACACCCACGTGAGAGAGAAGGCGATTACTTCTGATGAAACAAACTCATGGCAGCAGCCTGGCATGCTCAGCAGGGGATCTGCTGGGCTGCCTCTGCCCTCCTCTCACAGTGCAAAAGGAGCTTGCAGAGGCTGCTTACCTCCTCTCTGGGACCGCAGACTTTGGCAGTATGGCCCAGGAAGGCAGAGAAATGCCAGCACAGGCTGAATGCTCGGAGCCGTGAAACTGTCCCTGTTTAAAAAAAAAAATCAAAGGAGCTGGGAGTCTGCTCCTGTCAACAAGCCTTTCGGTAGGGAGGAATAATTTAGCAAGAATAGGTGGAATCTCCCACCTTGGGGTGATCTGGGTGGCTGTGAGTGGAAGCGGATTTTGGCAGTTCCCACCTTCTTTTGTCAAACTCCTCTTGTCTGGGAAAGAATGGAGTGCCAGAAGCCCTTGCAGGTGAATACCTTGGCTGATTCAAGTTCACTTGATTTAGAGAGATAGCACGTTTATCTGGATGCTTGGAAAGTTATTCATGAGATCAGAAAACCCTTTCCATGTATAAATTATGAACCACCTTCAGCAATATCATGTAAATTATCAAGTCAAGTGAGAACATGCTTATTAATCTGTGACAGTCTTTTATCGGTAACAAATAAAAGCAAGACAGGGAAGCACCTGTGGAGAAAGACATCACCAGCAGCACTGGGGCGCAGCGTTAGGTCACAAATGGCAGCAGGACCCCTGGCTGGGAGTCATCTGTCGCAGAGATGTGAAGGATGTGCCAGCCCAGGCACTGCCACAGCCCAGAGAGAGCAGCAGAGGTGCAGGCTGCACTGCAGGGCCCAGCAGGGAGATTTCCACTACAACGCAAAGGCAGTGGTGGGCAGTGCTTGCAGTGCCAAGAGCTGGGCCCCAGTGAGCCCAGTGTCCCCAGCACTGTAGCAATGGCTCCTCAGGGGCTGAGGTAAAAGCCAGTGCTGCTGAAGGAGTGAGAGGCCTCTCTCCTGTGGAGAGCCCCAGATCATGCGGGAGCTCCCATGGAGTGCCAGAGACAGCTCCAGCCTGAGCTGTGGCCAGGCCCCAAGACACAACATGGGGCCAGGCAGTACCAGCCCGCAGGGCCTGTACCCACCATGGGGACGCATGGCCAGGAAGGCCTCCTGTCCCACTGCTGTGTGACGTCACATGGCTGCCAATTAGGGGAAGGGGGCAAAACAAACACAATTTTGCTTGTAACCTGGAAAAGCAGCCGTCTCCTACAAAACTACTGGCAAATAAGCCTAACAATATAACATCACGTTTTTGGCTCAGAAGCCCTCATGATTGACAAGATTGAGCTATTAATTCAAATATCTACATGATATGTAAATGAGCGCAAGATAATAAACAAAGAAATTCATTGCGGTAAGCAGCAGCTATTTAGAAATGGCCAAAAGCACCACTGACTTCAATCCAGGCCACAAAAATTCACTCTGGGCAAGAAACCTGGCCCTGAGTCTGGCCAAGGCCCCAGTGCTCCGTGCCGGCGTGTGACTCACATCCTTCCCATCGGCCACACTCTTCCTGGTCTGATAAGCTCTATCAGTTCATGGCTCTCATGAGCACAACTTATCTAGTCTCACTACATCGTATCAAGACTTAATTCTGCCTCGACAATTAACAGAATGCTATCAGTAGTATCCCAATTGCATCTTGGATAGCCCAGGAGACTGAGGCATTGTCAATTAGGTAATGTCACACCTGCATGACACAGACATTTGGGCGTGCAAGGCCGTCATCTCTTTTCTGCACACATATTTCACTTTCCCATAGGTCCCAAATGTACACAGTAACCTTTGCTTCCAAACCTCAGCCAAGCAGAAATGTTCCCCTTTTTCTCCCACCCTTTGTAACTTCAGTCAGTTCATCTCAAATTAGAGAAACCCATCCTGAGAAGCTCCACTGCCTTCCCAGTGTTTCTGTGACTGTCAAGCTTCACACAGTAAAAGACACCATGCTACCCCAGATGGATGAACCCCACAAAGAGCCCAGCTGCCATCTATGGCCATCAGAGGCTCCCCCCTGGTGCCCACCCCACAGCAGCACTATCTGCTCTTTGCCTCCCACCACCAAAGCCTAGTCACTATCAATTTGTTAGGTGCCCCAGACAGGACCACTGTTTGCTTCAATTTTCAATCACAGCATCACTAGGTTACCAAAATCCATATTAGCCTATCAGGAAAAATATAGGAGAACCTGTTCTTTTGAATACGAGTGCTTAGAACAGCATATTGATTTTCTGTGTTCTTTACTTGCAATCACTTCACAAACTTTTCTTTGCCCGCATTCAGTTGTTAAGAAATATACATGCAAACACATAGGTAAGAATTTTCTAACATCCAAAATAAGTATGTTGTGCATAATGAAAATTTGGGGCAGTTGAGCAGCACAGTGAAGAACAAGCAGTGCTGCAATGCGCTGGTTGTGGTGTGTCTGACGCGTCAAGTTCGTTCTTGAGATGTATTTTTCCTTTGTGAAGGTGCAGTCAAACAGCAGCCACTAATGGGCCAGTAAATTTGCACTATGCCAAGCTGAGCTCCGGATGCATGAGATCAGCCACTAACAGGGGGAAGGGGAAGATGGATATTTCACCATATTTTATTTTTATGCATTTGCTTACATTTTGTGAATGTGCCACTTAAATAGAGCTATTTTTTAAGTTGTGCCCAGCTCATCATGGTACATAAGCACTCTTTCGAAAGACTCATATGAATCACCTTTGTCAACAGTAAGTGGGTTTTGACATTGTGAACACTTAGTGACATTACTCAGAAATACACAAACACGCCTGCTCCCCTGCATAGTCATTTCAGGACATCAGAAGGGTCTGAGGTTTGAACATGTAACAGAAGGAGAGAAAATTCCAGGTCTAAATTAGAAGTCCCCTACTCCAGATTGCCTCCTTGGTCTTAAAGACCTGCTTATGACATCCCCATCCTCCGGAGCCATGGAGGTGAGGCAGCAGCCCGCTGGCCCAGGCTCTGACCCACGCCAGCTACCCACCATGGCATGCCTAGCGAGATGCTATAGGCAAGGGTGGCCCAGGACAGTTCCTGTCTCTACAACATAC
The DNA here is from genome assembly GCF_002078875.1 of Numida meleagris. Classification (NCBI taxonomy): domain Eukaryota; kingdom Metazoa; phylum Chordata; class Aves; order Galliformes; family Numididae; genus Numida; species Numida meleagris. Next base: position 16,445,793 of record NC_034412.1, read on the forward strand.
AGGATACTCGCACGGTGACCAGAGATGCTGAGTACACAAGACAGAAGAGATGGCTGTTCCAGTAAAAGCACTCCCAGAACTGCTAAGGAGCAGTCTCAGCATCCAAATACTTTAATAGTTACCTGAACACTTGCAGAATTGACGCTGACTCAGAAACCAACTGCACTCAAAATCCTGCAACTGGGGATTAACTGTGCTGCCTCCGTGCTTGTCCACCCTGCTACATGCACAGCAAACGACAAAGCATTTGCAATTCAAAGCACTCACAGATTCAAGGTCAGAGTTTTCCCATTTCAAGAGTTCTTCATATATGCAAAATCCAAACCGTTGATTCTGACAGACTGATTTTTTAGCATCTATCTCAGGATAGCAAATACGAAAGCCATCATTATTTCAGCTTCTTGAGGGGGACTTCCCTGTCAATGTGCACTGGTGATTTGTTAAACAAAATGTTTTGCAGTAAATCACATGGAAATGTGAACTCAGCAAATGCCAGAGGCAATGACAGGCGGATATAAATGACAATTAGAAAGGTGTGTCCGGATGCTTGAGGTATGAGCAATGATAAAGTGCTTGTGAAATTTCACCTGCCTGGATTGGGACAGAGGTTGTGGCCTTGGAGAAAAGAAAAAAATCAGATGTGCTAATTAAAAAGAAAAATATATGTCTGAGTTGACATCCAAATATTCCAGCCTCAGCAGGGAATAAAACCTACAGATTGTGGGAATTAGTCTGAATCAGACCTCATTAAATGGTCACAGCAAGGTTGGAAAAAGAATACAAGCCAATGGTTACCGCAGACATCTCCTTAGCTGGTGAAAAGACCAAATTCTTTTCACATAATCACTCATTTGCACTCACAGGCTTCTAAAATGGATTTAGCAGATCTCTGTTCACCTTCTCTAAGCTGCTTTTGACTTTTTAGAAAATATATGAAACAGGTAACAATCCTCTCAAATTCTGAGAAAGAAAAGCAGACATATACTTTAGCTGATTAAATGTTAAACCTTAACAGCATCCATTACCATCACCAGCAGATAGCGATGACTAACGAAGAACATGAAATCACATTACTGCATTCAGAACGCACCACTTTTCACACTCAAAAATAGCATACCTTCCAAGCCCAGGCTTCGTCAGCCCATTCTGTCAGCAGTAAAAGCTGTTTTCTAGGCCACAGCGCTTTCCATTAGTGCAATGTGATTTGCCGCTGCATTTTTAGAAAGCTGAGGTGAACGTGCGATACAGAGGGGCAGTGAGTAATCCAGAAATGAAAGTCTCAAACTCCCCATGTAGGGCAAGGTCATGGAACAGCTGCCTACGGAAACCCCCACGCAGAGTCACCCGCATAGCATGCGCTAGCTGTGTATTCCCAGCAGCTTTTCACTGCGGGTATTTCAAACAAACAGTGATACATCCCCTCCAAATGACTTAAAAATGTGGACATAATGACTTCTCATGTGGCTTTATATGCTTCCGCTTATGAATGCATCACCTGGGCGGTTTTATCTCCCACATTAGCGAATTCTTGAGAAGTTCCAATTGTTACTCACGTTGTTTGAGCGCTATCTGTTCCTGGTAACAGGGAGAGGAAAACAAGCCAAAACAAAGCTGCCTGGTATTTTCAAAGCTGCAGCGCAATAGTTATCTAGAGTAAAGTCCTGCCTGAATACTTGTAAGAAGCATCGAGCCATACAGAAGCAGTGATGAAAGACCTGGTGGCATTTTTTGATAGAGAAGATAATCATTTATAAGCTACCAGCAAACTAAACAAAAATTAACAAGCTCCATAAACCAATTAAAATTCCAAATGTAAAATGGATATAATGACTCAGCAGCCTGATCACTACTCCCATAAAACCAGCTTAATAACATACGGGCCGAGTCTTCTCACATCAGCACCAACATAAATTTAAGGAGCAAATTGAAATTCTCATAATTAATGGAGTTTCACTGATGTAAAAAGCTGGAAGATGGGGGAATCAGACCCAAGGGCTGTATGCAGAGAAGACAGACGTGAAATGAGGCCTGAGCAATGCACTGTGCTGAGAGGGTGGTGGGCTCATGTCTCTGTGCAGGTTGGGGGCCAGCTACCAGGAGAGTGCTACAAGGTCCGTGCAGCAGGTGCTGCATCACCAAACTCTGTCTGAAGACAATTAAGTGGGCACTGTCACTCTCATTTAAGCATCAACGCACATCCTTCCTGGTAGTGGGAAAAAAAAAAGCCTGGAATGATGGCCTAAATGTTCTCCAGTGGGTTTAAAAATAAAAAAAAAAAGAAACAATGAGAAAACATGAGCCCAGAAGGGACAGAACATTGTGTAAACTCCCTGCTTCTGCATTGAATCCAGACTCATTACTAGGGAGGACAGCCGTCCCCTGCTCTGACCCCCTTTCTGCATTTGGCAAGTGACACCCATTGCAACTTTCTGTATGTGATTTGGGATTGAAAAATAATCCTACTTCTGGACTTGAAATTTCAAACATGTTGCAAGTCTGAATACAATGAAGCACTGTCAGTCTCCTAGATAACAAAGAAGGCTTTTTCAGTGCTTAAAGTTATTGATAAGCATGCTGTGCATATTTAAAGCCATCTTTGTATCATTTCTTTACAAAGACAACTTTGGCCCTCACAAGAGCCTTCACAGCCTTAGGTAATGCAGCACGTACTAACTTAGGGTTTGGGGTTTTTTGGAAAGGCCCTGGCTGGCACTGCACGGCTGGCCATTTGGTAACTCCCTGTGAATCAGGAACACAGCAGGGTGTTTGCAGGATGAGTTTCAAGCACCCTGAGTTATCACAGAATGGTTTGAACACTGCTCTGGCACCACAAGGCAAGCTGATGCACTGAGATTTGGCAATCTTGTTTACCTGCCAGATGTCACTGACCATTTGAGATCAGCTTTTAACTTTGGATGATGAGAGTTCAAAAATCAGCTAGGTGCTGCTCTGTCAATACCCATCGCCAAAGCTGTGCTACAAATGAAGCAGTTATTGCTCATCGCACACTATCAGAGTTAGCCCCGGAACTCACGATATTAGAGCTGTACTGCACTGCAATCTGGGACACTGCTTGCCTTCAGAGAAGGAAGGCAGGATGTTCAGGCAAACGGCGCAGGCCATGAATCAGAAAGCCTCCAAAGCTGGGTCTGAAGGAAGCAGCTAGCAGCTGACAGGGTGGAGACTGCAGTCTCTCCTTCACTCCTCCACACCCTCCCCAGGGCTGCGCCTCGAGCTGGCGAAGCTGAGCCAGGCTGAGGAGGAAGCACAGCCTTGCTGAAATCAAAGGCTACTTGAGGAGCCCCAGGCTCTAGGGATTAAAGGAGGCGGCCTCGGGCTCCTCCTGGTCTGTGCTCACCGGCGCTGGCTCCTTGGAGCAGAAATCCTGCTGAGGGGAGTGGCAGCAGCCTGGGAGCTGGGGGCTGCAGGTGCTGCCCTGCAGCGTGGAAGAGCTGCAGGCGGAAGATGGCCACGCAGCTGATGCAGGGCCTGCAGCGCTGCCACACCTGCCTCCACCAGCACCTGGCCTGGTGCCCCGCGCCCTCCCTTTTCCTTCCCTTTCAGGGAAGGGGAACCAAACCTATCCGTAACAGTCCAAGTACCTCAATCTGCCATTTATGTAGCTGCTGGCCGTGCTGCAGCAGGTTCCCAGCACAGTCAGCAGTCACATATATGGCCAGCAACATTGTCCCCCAATGCATTTTCCATACCTTGCCTTCCCTTCTCCTCAACATGAAATTTTCTTAGGTCACTGCAAAATAAATGTATAGAACCAGAAAGACGTTTCTTTCCTTTAAAGGCCTTCTGCTGACAACAGGAAATTATTTTTGGTGACTTTGTTATTTTAGGGTTGAGCAATCACACTGGTTTACAACAATCCCCTTTCAGTTTTCCACTGTTCACGCATCCCTTTCACACAGTATCGAGCAGACGCAACCATGTGCAGGTGGGAGCTCCCAGCCACTCTCTCCTGGTGCTCGCCCCAGCCTGCAGCCCTGCCATGGGCTGCCATCGCTGCTCAGGTCACCGCTGCTGACTCCAGCTCTCTTCCTGCTGCCGCCTCCTCGTCGCAACCAGGCTCCCTGCAAGAGCTCCACAGAACAGCCTCCGGTCCAAACGGTGACTAATTCTTTACGTTTCAAGTTGTACATGGAGATCCCCTGACACGCAATAGCTTCCTTGCATCACTCTGCATAGCTGACGTTTCTCTTCAGAGGGTGCTCCTAGCCATGTCTTTGGGCAATGAGAAACACGGATTACTTTCCCCTTTCCCTCCCGCAGCCCCAGGCCAGCGGTCCTCAGGAGCACAGCGCAGCAGTGGCGCAGGCCAAGCACTGAGGCATGTGGGGCTGAGGAGTGCTGCAAAAGAACAAATTCAGCCTCTTCAGGCTCTACAAGAGTCTTTATGAGCTAAGAAACCTAAAAATGTTCGTATTAAAATCAGTACAATCTGCCACTTCTAGTTTATGAAAACCTAAGACCCGTGCTTTGCTAGAACTCACTTCATTGCAAAGAACAGCCTCTCTGGCTCCGCACTGAGCTCCTGAGTTCATGCTACCAAACAAAACCAGTGCTGCAGTCTGAAGTTACTCTTTGATCTGGTAAATAAATAAATCCATAGTGAATTCACGTTCAATTACAGTGTTTAGACATATGACTGTAGTAAGTTAGTGACAAGTGCCACTTTCACATAGAAAACATGCATTAACGTGCACAAGTTACAAAAAAAGTCCACTGGCTCTATACAGGTTTATCAAAAGGTATTTTGGCAGTTCTATGCAGGCTTTTGTATGTATTTGTCAATACATTAGATTACAGTTCTAGTTACTATGAGCAACCCACTATTACAAAGAAATTTTTAGTTTCATATGCTGAAAAGTAAAATTTGCTTTACTGATATCCGTGTGTGCGTGCTTCCATGCATATTCACAAATGCAGTTGTTGCTACCGCCGAAATTTCATTTGCATGCAAAACACCTCTGGTGCAAATTACCAATAACATAAGGGAGCCCATGAAATGTTGAAGACTTCAAAGGATGAGAGAAAAACTATTTGCATTTTGGGACTGGTCCAAAGCACATTAAAGTCAAGGGGAGTCTTTCCATTGGCCGCAACAGATGTTCTGACTTGAGGAAGTTTTGATGCAAGTTATTGACATAACAGTAGCCAACAAGACCACAAAATCCATTTTCTGAAGAAACTGCATGTTAACTTTGATAAATGCTGGTTTACTGCTTTCTCCTGGGACAGTCTTTGCTACATCTGCTGCCTGCAACGTATCTTTCTGTCCTCATACCCCACGTTCATTCCAGTTTTTATACCTACACATTTTTCTCTGCTGTCAATGACTTTTAAACTCTTTCCACATCTGCAGATACCTAATCTTGTAATAGTGCGATCTAATTTCACAAAATTGACTTATGAGACAAGTATCTAAAAAGGATGACACTACAACTGCCAGAATATGTTTTGATAGATCCCTAACTATAGGGCATACAGTTATCAACTGCTTTCAGTTTTTGAAAAACTGCTAGTGGCTTTCAGGACAAGAGCAGACAAGAGCAGCTAGAGCTTATTTGAGAACGATCAGCTTAATCAATATTGCTTCAGTGATCTATGTTCCATTCAAACAATGCTTTAATGCAACTTCTCATCTGGTTTAAACACAGTAATGCCCTTTACAACAGGGCAGAAATACTGTTCAAAGATGAGAAGCAGAATGTAGTAAAATAAAGGAACTGGACTTGCATGAATACAGCTAGTAGGCAGAGAAATAATGGCATGTTTATTTAAATAAGCTTGAATAATTTATTCATTTTAGAAAGGAGCATTTTTCCTGGCATGACCCAAAAGGAAATGAACTCGTAAGAGGAGTATTTCTATAGCAAAAACACCCTCAGCAAATGGCGTATCTATTCTATGTGTGTAACCAGTAAACAAAATCAACCCCACAGCAACAGAACAAAAAAAATGCACTAGGACGTAATGTACATTTTTCTTCCTCACTATACTTCAAAGTCATAGGCACTCCTCATATTTCACAGTAAGAGGTTTTATTTCTTGGTTCCCACAGCTCTGGTAATGATATCGTAACTCAAAGGAGGTGCAAGGCTCGCTATAGCTCTGACCTCGTAAACAATTTTAATGTCCCTTCTCCACATCCCAACACGTGGAGGACCATACCTGAGCAGCCAGTGCATTCTTAGCAGGCACCTGTTTGTTCAGCCTGTAAGCGAGCACATGCTGCACGTTAAAACCAACCTAGGTGCACAGAAAAGGTTGCCATCTGCGTGCAGGAGGCCATCTTTCAACAAGCTGAGAAATTTGCCAAATACCTGAGCTGCGTGGGAGGGAATGCAAAATTAAGTCAAAACACAGCACAGACTCGCAGAGCAAGGCACACAGCACCGCATCTGAATGATGTGGCAGAGGCATCAGCACATCCGAGCTGCCCACCCTGGCTCTGCTCAGCTGGAATCACCCACCCAGTGAACTGGGACACTGAAACGCAGGGGCAGGGCTTCAGAGCCTGAGACCTGCTCAGACTGAAACTGCTTCTCTTGGGGGAAAGGAACTGCAAGAGATTGAGATCAGGTCTCTATTTCTAGGTCAGACCTCAAAGGGCTGCGTTGCAGCTACAAGCAGATACAGATGGAGGGATCCCATAGCAACTGTGCAGGAGCATTTCCTGCAAAAGGCAGGTGAGCACCCTTGTAAGTCTCTTCCCCTGCGCCACAGGAGGATAACCTGTACCCAAACCATGCTAGCAGATGTTCCACTCGCTTGTTCTGAAAATCCCCCAATGCAGTGATCACTCCACATCCCAGGGCAACCTGCACTGGCACTACAGATCTCCACAACTGTGATTTTTTTCCTCAGGTCTCACTTAATCTGCTCTTTTTGCTACTTAATTCTACTATTTCCTGCCCGTTACCAGCTCCGTCTTTACAACGAACTTGTACACACCTCTGCTTTAAGAAGCAAGGCATTTCAAGAACTCTTCAACTCTAAGCAAGTGCAAAACTCAAACTCCTTCAAGAGAGTGGAGCAGTAAGTGCTAACACAGCCCTCATGCCCTTTTGGCCTGTGTATCCAGGAATCAAGGTCTGGACTAGTTGAAAAGGCACCACCTAATATTTCAAGTATTTCCTTCTGGAATAAAGCCAAAAACATGCCAGGTAATATGAACAGGAAAATCAGAATCCACTACCTTCTGAAAAAACTTTTTGAGGAGCAAAAAGGAAAAGCACTCCCTTAAAGAATGTTCATTTCCCCTTATCACATGTACTTATCTGTTATCAAAGGTCTACCTGTAAGATTCATGTCTGCTGAATTCAAGGCATTAAACAATTTCTTTCAAGAAATGATATGCAGGCTGAATAAAGGATGCAGGAATTATGAGCTAATGCAGAAAGAAAAGACAAGTCAGAGCAGTGCTGCACAATCCTCCTAGTAGCTCTACACACTGTCAGTAATGTGTACGCTTCAAATTTAATTTTATACCAGGCTTCTGTTTCTTCACAGAGCTTCTACAAAAAAAAAAAACCCTGGAAGAGAACAGGGGACACTCTCCAAACACAGTTGTGGCTTCAGAATTTCTGAGCGCTTTTTTCATACAACTCATGCATGTCGTCCCCCCCTGCCCCCCCTCCCCCCTCCATTGCAACAACTTCCCTGTCCGGAATCCATCAGGGCAGCGGCACCAGCCAGCTCCATGCCTACACAGTGTGGAAAAACTGCTGGGAACCATTAAAAGCCTTGTTCCAAATATTGCCAAAGCTATGGTGGGGGAGAACAGCAAGTCTTTGGTCTTTTTGATCATAGGGAGCGCTAGGAAGTTGCCAGGTATCACATACACTTACTCCAGATTATTTTATAATGGGCAAATGCTGCTCTCCGTTGTACTCTGACACTCCCCAATAACTCTGCCCAAGAGATAGAGCTATAATATTTGATCTAATTGCATTTAAAAGCCCAAATAAGGCTCTTGCAATCTAACCTGAGACAGGTAAAGGTAAGTTTCTTCTGTGCCCTACCCACAAGTTGCCATGACACAATACTTACAATATATTGCAAATTTCTGAAGAGTTATTCTCTCCAAACACCTATCTTCCTCATCATTCAGCTGGCTGAAGGGCAGTTTGCCATCATTTATGACAGAGGCACAGAGACAACTGAATAGCAATTACTCAGCATTTGTTAAAACGAAGGCCTCACCTTTAATAATTGCACAGTCACATTTCTTTGTGCAGGGTCAACCAGAAGTCCGGAAGGGAGACTTGCTGATTGACACAAATATGTTTGTATTTCAAAGGGCAAACTACAAAGTCAAACAAAAAGCAATGTTTGCACAAGAGTTAACCGAGCCATTTGGCATTCGCAAAGAGCTCAACGATCCCACGGAAAAATGTCTGTCCTTTGCTCTGCCACAATGCATTTTTAACTCAAACCTTAATACAGGTGTATGGGGAGGTCACATTACCGTGATCCCTGCGGAAGGTTAGCTAAATGCACAACCACAAGAAAGGACTTAATAGTGACCTTTGAAGAAGCAAAGCAACATGGTGGGCAGAGCTCAGAGCTCCTTCTCACAACCATGCCCACAGTGAGCAGGCAGCTGCTAAAAGCTCAGCACAAGTTACAGCTACATAGCACCTCCACCTGCATGGAAGAACAAACCAAGCTCAACAAAACAGGAAGGAAGACGGAGAGGACACCTTTCTCACGCTTCTGTACCCCAATTGCAGTTCATCCTGAATCCAAAAGACCAGCCCTGCACAGCCGCTGCTCAGTGCAGCCTTGCAGGAAGGAGTCAGGATACTCAGTAAGGCCACACACTACTCCTGGGATTGCACCGCTCCTGCTAAGACAAAGACATGTTTCTGTGGTCACGGCCCCACAGTGCTGGATCCGCACTGGATCCTAGATGCACCCGCTCCATTCAGCTTCCACCAGGGCCCACACAGCTTGCTGTTCCCAGCAGGCACTGCCTCCTGCCCTGCTCCCAGGGCCAGCAGCTCTCCTTGGCAACGTTGTGTCTCTGCTCAACTGTCTGCCTGCTGCCATCCCCAGCTCCGCACACAGGATTTTGTTCTTCTTTCTCTCACAAATCAAAGCACTTCACCTACCCTAAAGCTCCAAATGGGTGCTTCCACAGTGCCCCAAACCCTTTGAGCTCTTTCCCAAGCTATTAGGTGTGTGGAATTCAAGATCACTGGATACATTAATTTTGCGTACATTAAAACTGAGTACCAAACACTTGTCTTCAAAAGAGGCACTGAGAAATTTAAGGTGAATCAACTAAATGGATTAAGCATCTGCACATGGGTAGATTCAGCCAAAAGAATGGAAGTATTCTCACAGGTGATTAATGATGCAACTTCATGACACACTGCCTTCACATCTTTGTTGATTCCTCCCAACTCTCCCCCTACCTAGACAGGCCTTCAAACCTCAAAGTGTAACTGAACAATGTCCTTCATCAGCCACATCTGTGCATACACATATCCATCCAGCACTAAGTTGTCATATGCAGCTTAAAGCACTGGAACCAACAGCGAAAGCATCATGGCTCTTCAGGAATCATCCAAATGTGGGTCAGCATGACAGGAGTGAGTGTCTGGGATCAGCACAGACAAGGCTGCTAGTGTGCCATGGGAATGACTTCAGTAACAAACTGCAAAAAAAAAAAAAAGGTTCTTTTGCATTAAGTGTAACTATTGCTACTCTGAGATTAAATATTACCTGGAAAGTACTCATTAACTGCAGAGTCCTTGATTAATGAGCAGGTGGAGCGTGTAAAGGGACCTGGTCTTGATTTCAGCTGTCTTATTAGCTCTACCCTGGACACTTCTGATCACCACAAAAATAAACGAGGAAATCCAAGAACTAATTACGAGTGGACAAAATGTGTCAACCTAATAACTGTGCTTCAGTACTTCAGAGATTAGGAGGATGTTGGCAGGTGTGCAAAATGCAAATACCAAAGCCACTAAAAAGAAACAGCAACAGAGCTGAGCTAATCTCCCAACAGCTCAGGTGCACAAGACCATGGAAAGCCAACCAAGGAACTGTCTCCACTTCAGAATGGCTCAGGTGACAGTTGGAGTGCTTGCAATCATTTGTTCACTGCGTTAACACCGCTGGATGCAGGAGTCTTCGACTGCCGCCGCCGCCGCACCCAAGGAAGGTCTGTGTCTGCTGGCAGAGGGGCACTCAGGGCACAGGCCTCATGAGGGCATCGTCAGAGCACAGGGGCTTGGTGAGCAGAAATCCACAGGCAGGGGCAGGGCAGCAACTCACAGCTCCATGCAGATACCAGTGCAGGACTGGAAGCGTGCAGAGCAGGCTGGGGGAAGCCAGAACCATCCTCTTCAGCTTGTCAGCAAACACGGCTGTATCTAAGCACTTCCTGCTATAATTATCCAGCAGCCACTGCCCCCAAGCATCTCTGTGAAGCAGTAGGCACTGCCCACACACATGCTTCTTAATTTCTGTTTACTTGCTCTTGAAAAAGCCCAAAGAAATCTTCTATACACATTGGCTAAGTTCAACAAAATGCAGTACTCCAACATCTGAAGAGAAGTTCAGGCAACCTGTGCTCTCCTATTGATCTCCTTGCCTTCCCTCTAATCCTCTCCATAATTACAGGAGTTGAAAGAAGGAAAAAAAAAAAAGAAAACTCTTTCCAAAGCCATCAGTTCCCAGAACCCATTTTTCCAAGGGCCTTTCTTGAAAGAGGCCGGGCCCAGGACCACGCCATCCCAGTTGGATGTGCCCCGTGAGCAATAGTTCCCAAAACCGGTTGGGGCAGCGCTGCACACCAGGGAGCAGGGCAGGGAAGGTATTGATCTGTGCTTCTCACATGGTACCATGCCCGCCGGATGCCCCAGGCGCTGCCAGCCCGGGCACTTCAAAGGGGAACTGTTTTCAAAGCAGCCACCTCTTTTTCAGCTACAGAAATATTTAAGCCCAAAAACAAATGAATTCAAGCACCAAGTTCACAGAAGCCCTGGCTGACAGTGCTCCTCAGCTCCCCAGACAGAGATGTTTTATGTATGGAAAGACAGACGCGTTAACTAATGCCATTACAATGTGGCCTGGCAAGAGGCCTCTGAGATTTAAAATAAATAAATCCACACCCTTTAAGTGCACACTTTAATACAGAGATAGCTTGTACTAGTATCAGAAAACACCACCAAAACCTCTTGAAGTGCTCCACTGCTTACCCCCTCCTACTCCTTCTCAGAATAAAAATGAAGTCTACTGAAAATTAAGTTTCCGTAATTCAATTCCTGTAATTCAGCATCAGTGCTGGAGAACATTTTGGCCTTTCTTAATGCTGATAATGGGAAAAATAAAGCTGGCTGCTCAGTCCATTCAGTGCTGAGGCAGTGCAGCCAGACAAAGCCCTGGCCATGGCAGGCCGCTATTGCAACGTGCGGGAGAACAGCACAGCATGATGGACACCTCCGCCACCACAGCGACTTCGGCCACGGGCCGCATGCAACTCAAGGAACGGATACAATGACAGGACTTAGTTAAGGCCCGGGGAAGTTCCCATATATGCTACATCCATAAGATTTGCAGACAGCAGAGAAATCAAATGAGTGCTCACAGCTTGCGTTATGCTTACTGCACAATCAGAGAAGAGCTGTGAAGACCAAGAGTCCTCTCCAAGCAGGAGACGCCACGTTGCAGCTCTACCACAGCATGCAGTCCTGCCCCCAAGGCCCGAAGAGGTCAAACTGGAGCTGGACTGGATGCAGCCACCTCTGCGGGCAGAGGAAGGCCATGATGTTGGAGCTGCTGGAGCCTTGTTGCTGCAGGTCAGCTGCTGCTCACAGGAACCAGGAATGGAGAGATAACGCCATAAAATATGAACAAAATAGAACTTGTTTCCTCGCCACTAAATTGTTAGCTTTATGGGACTTCATGCTGAACGGTATGAAAAAAAATCCAATTTGCTTTGAAGCGCATTAGTCTAACATCCTAATTATTGTTTACATTGCCATTTGCCTTCTATTAAGAATTGAATAATTACCCAGCGCTTCATAGTTTAAAAATACAAGCAAACAGGATTATCTGAGTAATTAAGACACTGTACTGCAGCTTTGAACTGTGGCTGTACAAAGTATCCACATGCACAAGGAGAAACGATAGTTATCGATTGCCTTATTTAAATGGCATCTTAAGGAGTTCCAGCATGCAAGACTGGCAACTTAGTAGAAGGCAACCAATTCCTTTTGATGAGTAAGGGGGAGGGAAGAGAGGTTAAAAAAAAAAAAAAAGCTGTCTTGTGGCTAGGACTCTAGGCAGAGCCAGACAAGCTTCCCTCTGGCCCCGTCTGCCACAGACACCCTGCATGCCTCTGGAACACGGCCTTCCTCCCACCATCGTCCTGCCCAGCAGTGCCAGCCTGCTCGCAGCAAGCCCCAAGCAGCACACCCTCAGAACACTTCTGCTGCTACATAGTCCTGTGGCACCTACTGCAGCTCTACAAAGCCACCGAGATTTGAACCCACCCCCAAAAACAAAAGCACAAACAGGCAGACCTGAGAGCTGGGTTTTCTCTAGGTACCCACAACTCATGGAACTAAAGCAAACAGTAACTGCACAGTATGGCTTTTTTTAAAACCTTAATGGCCCATCCATATTGTACTTTAAACAGCATGGTCTCTCTTTCTGGGTGACTATTAGGGCAAAACCAAAGTTTTTGCACGTTCCTTTGTTGTTTTAAAGAGCCTTTCCTCCATTTAATTATGCCACAAGGTTTCACACTGTGCACTTTACTACCCCTGTGAAATTACCTTCAAGTTAAACACTAATTGGGCATCCAGAAAAAGAAAGAAAGGGGGAAAAAAAAAAGGGAAATAAATGAAAACCCCCCACAATCTTATTTTTCCTCTTTGTTTGTTATAGGATGTAGCCCCAACACAATCAAGATCCCAATTTCATACCACTGATTTATAAAGACACAAAATGAAAAATGGTACTTTAAAGAAATATGGTACATTCATGCAGCATGTGTTCTAGCTTATATCAATAAACCTTTCAACAAATCTGTTCTGAACAAGCCTGTGTTTTGGGAGCACTTAATAAGCCTCAGCTTTATTTCAAGCCAAAGGCAATTTTAAGTAAAGTTGAAATAAAGAAAAGTTAAAAAGAACAGAAAGCCACTAAAACCAAAAATAAAACAAAATACGGGCCCTTGTGTAATCACAAGGCTTAGGAAAGCAGAACTTTTCTCACAGATAGTTTTCTTTTGGTAAATATGGACTGCAGTTTCATTTGTGCGTGTTTACCCAAGTGCTCCCAGCCGCCACGGCCCCTTTGTTCCAGGCTGCCATGGGTGGGCACTGGCTGGCTGGGCCGGCCACGTCAACGCCACGGCACTGGGGCTGAGCCACACCTTGTCCTGAGACACCGCTAACATGACAGAGTGGGATGCTTTTAGGGGCACGTGGGTGTACACACACCTATGGGTCAGAGGGGATCCCACTGCCTGACAACAGCCATTCCTCCAGTTGAGGCTGCAGCTAGAGCTAGGCTCTGAGGTCACTGGTGAACATCCCGGGAGGATCAGAGCCCAGAGCCCGCAGCCCCAGCAGGCAGGACACCAGTCTGCCAGCACCTCCGGCAACCGCTTCTGCAAGGAACGAGGGGCTCCGGAGCTCAGAGCTTTCCCACACATCAGCTGGAAGCAAGCGAGAGGGCTGCGGAGACTGGGGAAGTGACAGCCAGCCACAGTCAAGAGGAGACCCGGGACACAAGAAGCACACAGCGCAAATATTACACTATCTCTTCAACAAAGAATTTAAATCAAAACAGAATCATTTGCATAAAATCCAAATCTTTGAGCCCTGCATAAACAGAAGGAGATTTTGGCTGGCGTTTCCAAAGGAAGGTCTTATCTCCTTTGTGAAATGGGTGTGCTACTTTGCATAAGGGCGTATACAAAAGATGTAAATGAGAAGTTTGCTTGCATGCAAAAGACAAGTCACCCGACAGCTGCCAATCCCCATTCACAGGGAGAGCTTCCTCAGTCTCCAGGAGAGGAAAGAGAAGGGAACCAACATGTTTGCTTCCCAGGGAGGTGAAACAGGCTCTGAATATTCATAAAATGAATGTCCATTTAGTCATGGGAGTGCTAATTGTCTCTGATTCACAAAAGTGGGTGACCTCACCTGCTCCCCGCAACATATCAAAAGGATGTGGCATAATGGAACGAAACCAGATAAGATCCTCATCTCACAAGTTTGGGGGGCTTTTTGATGCACCCTCTGAAGACTGATGTGCACTGCTGAGCATTTCTTTAATCATTTCTCACAAATGCAATAAAGACCAAGCTCAGCGGAGCATGTTATTAGACAGATAATAACCCCTCCACAGCCAAGATCTAAATCCTGGAGTCATCACACACAAGACAGGTTGTCTGGAAAGTTTTGGTTTACCTTATTTTATTAAAGCAAAACAAAAAAATGGGGTCTGTATGCCTCACAGAAGACTGCCTAGAACTGCCATGGAATTCATACCACAACAGCTCATCTCTCTTCAATTGAGAGGACTGTATCCTATTGAGCTGCCTCTTTACCAAAGCACACAGAATAAGGAACAGGTTCTGCTCTCCTATGTAGCAGCTGAAATTTTGTCAGCACTTTGGAAAGAAGCAGTATGAGCCTTTCTTCAAGGAATACATAAAGGCACAATTGCTTGATAACAACTGCAGCTTGACTTCTCAGAGAAGAGAGCATTACAGAGTCTGCACAACATGTAAATGGAAGATCTTAAAATACCCCAGTTGGTACAAAAAAAAAAAAAAAGGTACTGGGAGCAACCTTTGGAAGATTTGTCAAGCTCCACCAGAACATAATATAACCAAATCACTTCTTGAACAGAGAGAAGCACCAGCTAAATTTGGCTCAGACAGACTGTGTTTCGGTACTGCTGCCATGCCCCTCCTGGTAGCTTCCCTCTTCTCAGCTCCTTTAAAGCTGAATGTGTTCATCAGTGTTGTTCTGACAAAAAACAAGTTGACTGACTAAAATGGGAAAGCACACGCAAATTATTTCACTTCCCCGCCCCGAGAGAACCCACCATCCAAAAATCTTATCACAGAAAAAAATATATAATTAGACTGTAATCTTCTGATATAAACTGAACTGCTGCTCTCAATGATCACAGTCGCTCTTCAAAGCCTCTGAGATAAAAAGAATCTTATCGTTCAAATTATTACTTCTTAGGGATGCTTTTATCAAAGTTAGAAGGAAAATTCTAAAAACAGCAGCGATACGAAAACGGGAGCTAGCCATATTTTAAATGACACTGGATTTTCTGCCAATTGGCCAATTCACAACTCCAAAAAGCAAGTGTAGATGAAGACAAAGCTGTTGGCTCTCATAACCTTTACAATATCACAGTAAAAATCTCAACTGTCTCACATATTTATATTAAATGGCAGGTCTAAAATTGAGATTTGTAATTTCACAGCATCAAAATCATCACAGATGGCTACAGTCTATTGCTTCTTTAATCTGTCTTCTCTCCCTTCCTGCTTGTTTCCCCCTTCCTCCGATCTGACTTAAAAAAGATGTGTGTTTTATCATAAGGAAATCAGAACTACGCGCAAACCACAATATATTAATTGTGTAACAAAACAATTTGCATAACAATGACGCATACAAGCAAATCTTAAAATTATGTCTCAACATTGCCCTAAAGCACCTTAGCCATGAGATGTGTCACTAGTTGGGACAGCTTCGAGTTCCATCAACAATATTCCACATTTGTGCTCTCCTAATGGATAGCCATTAGCACAAGAAGTTTGGGGAAAAACTATAAAGATCCACAAGAAGTTTGAGTTCATAGCTACACATTCAGCAGTAAGAAAGCAATCAGTGCTCTTCTTGTATTTCTAGTGAGCAAGACAATGCTGCAGAAGCACTCCCATGGCACCCCTGAAGCTAAATAAATAGGAATTAAATACTCGGCCCTTTTCCCTTCCTCCTCTGGCCTTTTGTGTGTCTATATGTGTCCATGTATATATCCATACATACACATTCCATATATTCATATTCCATCCTAGCTCAGCTAGGCGATTATCAAAGTCAGCACAAAAAAACAGCAGCTGCTTGAATGAAGGACAGGCTTTGTGTAATCGTTTTCAGACACCTCCGTACCACACACACCATTTTTTTTCCATAAATCCTGGTCTCAAGGTCAGAGAGTCATTAATATCCGCTGCAGGAGGCACTTTAGAAGGGAAGCATCTTCCCATTATGCTTCTCCTACACACACCAGATATTAAGTAAAAGCAGCTCAAGGAAACATCTCTTGTTTAAAACCCAGAGGGCTGAGTGAACTTGAAGCCCAGCCAGCTCCCGGGGCCATGTGGGGCATGCAGGTCCAGGAGCAGGGAGCGCCGAGGTCTCCTGCGGCTCTGCAACAAGTGCGGGCCCCACTCCGCTGCCCTGAGCCACTGCTGCCCAGCAAGCTTTTGTCAAACATCTAAAGTCTTAATCAATCCTAACTCTGACCCAAGGATCTCTGGGGAAGATGGATGAGGAAACGGACAACCTCTGACCTCTCCTTGTATTTGTCCTGCCATAGTCAGCCCATTGAAAAACAATTGGGGTGGAACCCGCTCACCAGCTCCAGGCCCAGCCTGGCATCCTTTTATTGCCTTTCACAAACTCACATTCTCCTTCCTCCCCCCATCCTTGCTCCAAACCCACAGGAATGCTCCTCACTTCACCCTCCCCGCCCAGAGGCCCATTCGAGCGGGACCCAGCCCGGCTGCGGGGTGGCAGAGGGCAGGACAGGGGCTGGCTCTGTGCCACAGGCGCAGCGTCAGGCCGCACGGGCAGCGGTGTGCCTCTCGGCTCTGTGGGGCTCCGGCAACCAGAGGAGCTTCCCGGTGAACCACTCTGGCTGGGGAGCGGCAAACGTTGAAGGAGGAAACCACAAGTAACCACTGATGAAATGGGTTTAGCACTTTCCAATTACTTGCTGGCTCAAGTCCTCCGAGAAGAACTGGCACGGGCCAGCCTGACTCTGGCAAACCCAAAAAGACAGAAAGTTTCCTTCTCAGCTGTGAACGTGACGCCGCCTGGCCTTCCTCCAGCTGCAGGGACAGCCTGCCGGGTTTCCTGAGCCCAGCAGGTACCTGCCCCCGCACATTCAGCCCCAAGGTCTAGTCCAGTGATGGAAAACAAAGAGAAGAGCAGCCCACTCCCACCACTGCCCACCAGCAAAACCTGAGTGTCTTCCCTTGAGAAGGCAGCATTCGTTACATGATGAGCTCATATCGCGTCCGGGCCGCTGGCAAGGAAAAGCGTTAGATCTGTGTCAATTGGTGTGACCTGGGACTGACCCAGCAGGCCTTCAGGAGAAGGAGGAATAATTTCCGTGCAATAAGCCAGGATGCTTTCCCCCCCATTCACTTCCTCCTCTCACAGCCCAGGCTGTTAATGTGTCAAGATGCTTTGCCTAGAAGTTACCGATCCATTTGAAGACAGCAACACCTCCTCAGCCACCCGTGGCTCTCCTAAGCAGCGCCCGTTCAGTGCCACATCCGCAGGTTTGCATCCTTAATTGCACGCAGGTTTTCAAGTTTCTGTCTCACAGAACTCCAAAGGCAGTCATTTACTTCAAACAGGATGCCCCTTATGATGCTGCTCATTTCCCCATTCTCACTACAGCCCATGGCAATTTTGTTGCCAGTAAGAAGCACTTACAACTTTTTCCATCTTTCCATCTTTTCCATCCAAAAACTCCACAAATGAAGGCAGAGGCTTACACTTAGTACTTTTTTCCTGCCAAAGCTTAATTTCAATATGCAGTAATGAACTTCATGTTGACTGCAAATTATGATTTAAAAGAAACTAAGTAGGATGTTCAAAAGACAACATTCTCATAGGAATCTAGCACAAAGGCAGTCAGATGCTTGCTTTGCTAGCTTGTTCTCAGTCTCCATTAAATAAGGACCTGGTGAAAAATGCGCCAAGAGGACATGAAGCTAAGCCATTTAGCTCCAAACCACCTTTTCCAAAAACGTGGGTTCAAATCCACTAAGAAACTCAGCACCTTCAATTCAGCACTTGGCAGAATTCAGGCCACTGAACTGTGCAAAAGCATTTCAAATTTGATCTTCATTTACGCTTACACGAGCAAGAGTTTAGAAGCTGAGGCCACAGATGTTTTATTTATAAACTCTTCTCTCCTTCCTTAACCTTCTACTACTTTTTCCAGAAAGGAGAGATGAAGAGAACATAGGTTTTGAGGGTGTTTTTTTCTCCCTTTTTAGGATAATCTGCCTTTTATATAAACTTTAATCCCTAATTCAGCAGCACACAGGATGGGGCAGGGGGAGCAGACTTTTAGCATTTCTAAGAGTATCCTAGCACCTCCATTATTAAGCTGACAATGGAGACCCTCTGAGAAATGAAAATATTTAACAAAGGCAGCAGTGTCAAATATCAAAAGGTTATTTAGCACTAAAAATTTGCAACAAGTTAAACACCAAAGACTTCCCCTTCTCAAAGGGGGAAAATAATCCAGCTAAAACTGCTGTTCTTTTTTTTTCCCCCCTTCCTCCTCCTGACTCTGGTTCTTACCCCACTGCATTATCCAAGGGAAACTTAAAAGAATTGTCACTTTAAATGACGGTAGCTCAGCTGCACTGCTTTGCAGTCACACACATTTTGGTGACTGTCACAGACCAATACCAATTTAGGTGCCTGCTGCAAAATGCATTTTGCCTTCTGCCTGTTATGGCAGTATCATTTGTTTTGCGTTACATAATTCTTAGCCTTGCCACCTGGAGCTATTGGACTCCTTCATTAAACCCCTCTGTCCCATTGCATCCCACAGGGGCTGCTAATTACTGGCTTTACTCCATTTACTCTCATCTCCAATTCAATTACGCATTCAACTAAGCCCTAATGAAAAGTACAATATGGCTCATCTTACCTTGGCATTCACCATTGCGTTCTTCATAGCCAGCATTGCACAGACAGTTGCCAATGGGTACCAGCCATTCACCATCTGCCCCGCAGTACATTTTTGGCACATCCTTCTCTTCCGAGTTGTTGACACAGGAGCCACGAACCTCCACCAGAGAGGATGTATCAGCTCCAGTAATGGTGTCTGGAAACTGTGCCAGGTTTCGAACTGTCAGTGGGCACTTCTTATAGAAGACACGAACAGACACCAAAGCAATGCAGGCGCCGACGTCCTGAAAAGCCAAGTAAAACCCTTTCTTGCTGAGAGGTCCTACGTCCCGCACCTCTGTATTCAGCTTCATGATCCTGTCGCCAATGTCCACCTGGGTGAAGCTCTCATCAGCAGCGATGGTGTCGATCTTGGCAAACTGGCTCTCTCGAATAAAACGCTCCTTGTCATTGTTTGACTCATAGTAATAGAGGTTGAAAGTCTCTTTGCAAGTTCCCATGACACCTGGCAGGCTGTTGCAGTCTCTCAGCGTGAACTTGATTTCAATATATACCCTCTGAGCCCCCTCACGGGGAATCCAATCAGTTCGTAACCAATTATTTTGACTGGGCTCCATCACATTGCAAACTTGGTAGGTGCGGATCGGAGTGTTCTTCTCATCCATTATGCTTACTTCCTCCCACTGTCAAGAAAAAAAGAGGAGAAATGCATCAGTATTCAAAAGGAGCAACAGACCTTCGCAGCAAAATTAACCTGCTCTTCCACAACTAACATGGAGATGGCATTTCTTCTGCTGCAGGAAAACACACAAACACATCTATCACACCATAACCAGGACCTCAGCTACTTGGACTTTCAAAGAGAAATCCACTGAAGAGAAGCAGGCTCCAAACTAGCTAAGACTAAACGGCTCAGCCCCCAAGACCCGACTTGGATCAGGGCACATGCAGCACTTCACAAACTGTAGCAGCATGCTAGTCCTGGTGCTTCCTCTGCAGCAAATGTGAAGTCCACTTTGTACATGAGAGCACCAGGCAGCGAAATCACGTGACAGAGATGGAGTAACATCCACGTTTCTGGCATCACCACCATCAGTCTTAAACTGCTAAACCAGCCCTGGTTATTTCTTAGAGCTTGCAACTACCATACTGGGCTAGCACTACAGTTCAGAACTCCTCAATCAAGTTCAGGCACCTCCTTCAGAAGTGCCCAACTAATAGGCAACATAATTATGAAGTAAAAATACACACAATCCAAGGAAGACATGCAAAAAAGAGATCTTGCCCTAAACCATTTCAGGATGAGCAACTTAAAGAGAAATAAAACATAAGCAAGAGCTTTGGAAACAAACAAATGAGAAAACCCCACGATGTTTTGAAGATTGTGATACAGGAAAGTTCACCACAGTGCTTTGCTATAAGAGAAATCCTTCTTTAAAAAAACAAAACAACAACAAAAATAAGACAGCACACATTAGATAATGCCTGCATGCTGCCCGAGTTTGGAGGCTACACAAAAGAGTATATAAAGATTATCCCTGGAAAAGAAAAAAAAAAAAAAACACAAAAACAAAAAAACAACCAGCAGAAACTTCAGAGAGACTTCCCAGAAGTGCTGCTCTGAAGCTATGGCTTTGATAAACAAAAGCCTTCTTAATGTTAAGGGGCTTCTGGTATAAGATCCTGCACTCTTCTCACAAGGATTGCTCATATGACAGTGATTTTTACTTAAAGAGATTCCAGCTTAGCTGAACCCGTTTATAGAAAGACAGCAGTTAGCACCATGAGTCACTAGGAGCAGAGAGAATAATATTTTATTTGCTGCCCAGCTATAACTGCAAATTAAAATGAAAGCAGGGGACGGGGCGGGGGGAAATCAATACTCAGCGTGTCATGACTTTTCACAGAAAGAGGAAAAAATAAATCTTAAAAAGCCATCTATCAATGTAAAGTGTAACACAGTGTTAGTAAGAAGACAGTTATTTAATTTACAGCTGCCACAGAGCTAGTTTACTGTTACAATATTGTCTTTATGATCCATCAGTTTCCATTCCGCTTATCTTCCGTCTACAGTACCTATACATGTGTGGTACAAGAGAAGGGAAGAAGCAGAGGGAAACAATACTTGTTGACAGGATTTCCTTTACCACGCTTGTACAATGGGGGATGCTGCCACAGGGTTGGATACAGAGCCCGCTGAGGCCGGAGGATGGGCTGCAGCTGAACTCAGCGAGCCTTGCTTGGGCTCTAAGCAGCCCCCGTCTCCCGTCACACAAACGGTTCTTACTTCACGGACACACGAACCAAACACAAGCACATCTCACTGCCAGAGCTGAAAGTGACTAGAGCCCTACGATTTCCAGCTGCTGCAAATGGTTTGTAGCTCCAAGTATGTGGTCAAAGGTGCAATTTCAGCTTGAAAGCAAGAAGTTCACTTTCATAATTCAACTCTTCTCACGGTTTAATGGCGCAGAGTAAAACATTCTGGGCACAAAACCTGCTTTTCAACTGTGCAATGCAAGGAAAAATCATTAATTATGTTTATACTGCAACTCATTAATTCCTCCAGGGCTACTCTACATTTGATTACAGCCAGTCGCTGCTAAATGACGGTGTTTATCTCTAACCCTTCTTACTCACGCAGCCCTCACACCTCAGGAACTGGCACAGGTGCAGAGGAACATCTCCTGGAACAGACAAGAAGGTGCACACAGATAGACTGGTGCTGAAGGACAGGGTCTTCCCAGGAAGATAAAGGAAAGAGTTCACTGCTGCTGCTTGAAATAAATCTGCAGCATACGAAGCTAATGCTTTCCAAGCACTGTCTCTCAGAGCAGACCATGTACTCTTAAATTTTTCACTACCGGCTTAAAAATAGAACACGCGTATGTAGGTTTAGTGAAACCAGTCACGTCCACAAGGAGAGCACACATTTCCTTCTCCAGCTTGCATGGAGCTTTCAGAGAAGACATCGGGTGGAAAGGCAGAATTCAACAAAGCTCTCCCCGGTCATCAGTTCACCACTGACTCACTGAAACTTACACATCAGGTACTATTTTCATACACAGCGCAGGCTCCCCTCGCAGAGCTGCAGGACAGACCCTGCCCACACAGCTGCCCATCCCGGGGTGCAGCCCTACGGCCCTCCCCAGGACACAGCTGCTCCTGGCTGCCGCGCAGGCCGAGGGCTGCAAGCAGCGGGCACCACGGCACAGCCCGCAGGGCTGCCACTCAGCCCCGCGCTCCAGAGCTCAGTGTGCCTGGACTCAGCCCCAGCCGGGGCTGTAGTCAAGTTCAGGCAGAACAACAATGCGGGAGCCAAACAATCCCCCTTTCTCCCATGTTATGGCTATTCAGAGCTTATGCATAATGCATCGCCAACCAGCGCAACCTCGGATTCCTTCCACCCGCTGCTGGTTCCTTGCTCTCTTCTAATTACAAGCAGAAACACACACACAAAAAAAAAAAACACAAAACTAAACACCAGGCTTCCCGAAGAACCCAGCACTTTGTTGCGCATAGGTCCCGATCTTTCAGCACTTATTTTTCAACCACTTTGAGTTAGGGTGCTGAAAGAAAAGTAACTAAGCTGCTTTAGTCATCTAATATTAAAAGGATCTGAGTGGAGGGCTTTTTTTTTTTTTTACTATTGTTATTAACGATTAGCGTGCGTTGCTGGCGTTTTTCTTAAGTCGCTCTCTTTAAGGAAGAAAGTCCCTTCTAACCGCTTACCGAGGTGACCCCGCCAGCGCCCGGCCGCGCTGCCCCGTGTCCCGCGGCCGGACAGCAGCGGGTGGCGGGGCGGGCACCCTGCCCTCCTGCCTGCAGCCCCTCAGCAGCGCCGCGCTGAGCCCCGGCCACCTCCGGGTGAGTCTTCTGCTGTCACCGCATGGCACTGAAACTGAGTGACTTCCTCTTACCATCACCTCTTTAAGAAAAGCGCACGGAAAGACTCGGGCAGCACAGGCTGTGCGCTGCAGGTATCCATCCGGAGCCCCAGCGCAGCGCGCACAGCCCGAACCCGACGGCTGCCGTCAGCGCAGGACCCGCACCTCGTACCCCGCAACGCCTCAGCGAGAAGCGAGCGGCAGAGCCCAGAGCACGGCCCGGCGGAGCCAGCCCCCGGACGCGGTAATTACAGCCAGGACCACCGGTTCAGCCGCCGGATCACGTTTCTCGTTGGTATTTCGCCTTTAAATAGGCACCTAAGCCCATTCCTGAACCGATCCCTTAATTCTGAAACCTCTTTTCTGCCCTTTTGGTTTTCACTTCTTCCATGACAGAGCCATCCGAAGGGAGTATAGAGTTTCCCCAACAAAGAGTAATTCACTCCGCGAGCCCGGGCCGAAACCTGACCTCCCCGCCGCAATCAGCGGTAATCGCGCCATTAGGGCTCTCTGAAACGCACTAATCACCCCCTTTGCCCTCGCGATGCGATAGCGGCGGACTTACCCCTCCTTCCAGAGGGCTCGCAATCCAGCCCAGCTCCCCCTGCACCGAGCGGGAGTCCAGCAGCGTCACTGCAGAGAGGCAAAACACAGCGCGTTACGTTCCGGCCGCACGGAGGGACACCGCGCACCCGAGCGCTCCGGAGCGCGGGGACCCGGGCATCTCCACCCGGGGCTCGGAGCGGGGCGCTCACGTTGAGTGACGCGGAGCCGCGCGGGGCAGCCCCGGGAGCCCCACGGATCGTCGGAGCCGCTCGGGAGCTCCGGACAGAGAACGAGCGGCGCCCCGGTCGCTCCGCGGAGCGCTGCCGGGCCCCCGGCACCCGTGGGCGGT
>NC_034412.1:16470066-16621477 GCF_002078875.1 Numida meleagris
CCGGCCCCGCCCTGCCCCCGCCCCTCCGCGCCGCGACCGAAGCGGGCAGCGGGGCCGGGAGCGGTGCGGCTCTGGGAGCCTCCGAGCGGCGAAAACGAAGGGAAAAGGAAAAACGTGAGGGCAGACGAGCAAATAAAAAATAAGTAAATAAATAACAAAAAGTCGCGAGGAGCCCCCGCCCTCTCCCGGTGCCACGCAGCGCCCGGGAACCGCGGGCACCGGGCAGAGAGCGGCCCCGCGCCGCGCCACCGCTGGGCAACAGCGCCACCTGGCGGCCGCGCCGAGCGCCCCGGCGGCCCCGCTGCCCCGCGCCGGAGCGCTGCGCGCCAGGGGCCGGGCACCCCCCAGCCCCTCAACCCTCTGCGGTAAACATTGCTTTTTGATTCAAAATACACCTTTCTCTGCTTTAATGTAAGTGAGCTCCGGCAGCGCGCTCTTTGCCTGCCCATAGCACGGCTCTCAAACCCGTCGACGCTAGTGGGGCTCCTCCGGGCCGGGGCTCGGCCGCCTCTGTCCCCCCAGGGCCTGTTAGGGGGCAGCTCCGAGCGGAACGTGGAGAAGAGGGGCACAGCGCCAACCTCGGGGCCCGCACACGGCGAACGCTCGGAGCGCCTGTTGGGGCAGGGGGCTGGAAGAAGCACGGCCGTGCCATTGTTAAACCTTGCGCTTCCTGACTTTAATTATCGACGTGAATTCTTGGCCTAATGAGGAGGAAGAGAAGGAATTGTTCCATTATTATTACACCCTAAAGCAGGCAGCGCTCGGTTCCAGTGATGTGAGCCTCCCCCTTCACATCAGGGCAAATGGTATGGGGCTGCTGGAGTGGCAAAAGCCAGGGTTGTTTGTATTGCAATGCCAGAAACGTCAGTTGTCATAAAATATGACATACTTTGAAACCTCTAAAATATTCCTGGCGTACTGATGCCATCTTAATTTGGTGATTTTTTTCAGATAAAATAAACACTGACAATACAAAATGGGCCTGTAAGTGTAACAACTGAAATGGTCCCAGCTGAACCAAAGCTACTGCACTTTGGCTGTTAGAAGGGTCTGAAAGAAGCCGTGCCAAAACAATTGCCGGCTCCTCACTCAGGGTCCCCTCAGCACGCACAGAGCCCACTCGGCTGTGCCAGCTGCAGCGGCACTCGGGCTGACCCTGCCTGCAGCCCCGAGGACACGCCGGGATCCAGCCCTGGCCGTGCTTGATGGCAGTAGGGTGGCTGATCACAGAAAGATTGCCGTTCCCCCTTCATTTAGCATTTGTTTTCTGTTCATGTTGAAGCACTGGGGAACGCTGTGGTACCCAGACAGCATCCCGCTGGCAGGTGTGGTGTGCTCGCAGCACGGTCCCACAGCGAGCGGCGTTCCTAGCAGGGCTCTGTGTGGCTGAGGAGCGTCACACAGCTCTGTACAAGGAGCTGCTCTGCACCTTGCCCAGCCACAAATGCAGCACGCACAGCCTGGCGCCTTCCTGCCCCAGCGGGCTGCGGAGCTGCTGCACACTGTGCTTTTCTCCCCTTTCTCCCTCTGCCCACCTACTCACACTCGTCCATCTCCTGGATGCTTTTTGCTGTCAGTCAAATGACAGCCTTGGTAGGAAGCTCTGTGTGCTCCGGGCCTCCTGGGGCCCAGCACCATGCTGAGGTGGGGGAAAATCAGGAGGAAAAAGAAGCAGCGGGGGGAGGAAGCACAGATCCCCTTTTAGTATGCAATTCCACAGCCTGCAGGGGAAAATGAACCCGGCTCCTCTGAAAAGCATTTTCCCACAAAAATGTGAGCCATTTACCACTCTCCCACACAGCTTGCACCCGGCCAGCCCCTGCACAGAGGGCACAGCAGCCTAAGGCAGCTGTGCGCCCGCGGCACGGCCCTCCAGGCCCAGCACCCAGCATGGCGGCACAGCCAGCACCGGCACCGCATTGCCCACCATCCCCTCCGGGCTCACCGACCTTTGATGGAGCTGTGAGCATAGCACATCTGCCGATCAGTCCCCTGACCAAACCCCTTGTTAGCTACGTGGGAGCAGCAGCTGATCCCGGGTTTGAGCAGGATGCGGTTCCCAGGTAGTGCTGCTGTTAACCGAAGCTGTTGCAGGAGCACAAAAAGCATCAGGATTCCAGCAAGGAGAGCATCACGGCAGCCCAGCAGTTCTGTTCCAGCTGGGATCGCGGGGAGCTTCGCTGCTGACCTCAATAAGAAAGGGATCAGATCTGTAGCTCATTTGCAAATCCACTCTGCAAAACAAGTGAGCTTTAGGCACTACACCATATTGACACTTCCTTCTCTTAACCGTGACCATCATCACAACAGTTCCCTATTTATTGCAGCCTTTATGCTAATGGCAGGAGCCTTGACGGTGTGCTTCTTCTGACTGGGCGCAAGCCAGGCCTTGGTAATGCAGGGACAGCCATGCGGGACTCTTCCCTTCCCCAGCTCCCACCATCAAGGAGGGCTGGGTGAGCGTCAGTGAGATGCCGCGGGACGTCGGTGCCAAGTGAAGCAGCGGCTGTTACTGCACTGCTCCGTACAGTGCAATCCCGATCTCGTGGTTAGCCTAACATTTGTAGCATGCCACTATCGGGTCCCTGAAAGGAAATTCTGTCACCAAAACCACTGTCCAAACAGGAGTGTTTGTGATACAGTTCATGCTTCCTACCATCAGCAAGCACTGAAGGGCACTGGCAAAATGTAAAACCTGAAAAGCAGCTCAGACCCAGCGAAGAACAAAAGGAAGAAATGCAGCCAGCGCCAAGCGCGGTGCTGCAGCCCCGTCACCCAACAACAGGCCCGACGCAGCAAAGCCGAGCGCCCACCTTGGCCGTGCACGCAGAGCTGGGCTCGCTGTGCTGTCACCCAGCCAGGCCGGGGACAGGCGGCAAGCCGCAGCTTTCCCAAGTCAAAGCGTGACCGGGAATGCCGTGTGTGTAGCTGTGCAGCCCCGCAGGTTGCTTGCAGTGCGAGCAGCGATGTTGGCAACTCAGAGCGGAATGTGTGTGCGTACATTTCATCGAAAGGTTATTTAAAGCTGCGGAGCTTACAGATACCTTAATTATTACAAAATGCTTTTGAGCATCGCAGGCGTTGTGCTGCCGGTGCGCAGCAGCCGTGCTTCTCACTGGCGATCGGCTTCCAGCCGCCCGGGGTGGGCGGGATGGACCGTGGGGCCGCGGGGGGGCACGGCTGGCGGTGGGCAGCGGGGTGCAGCTGGGGGATGGGAGGGCTGCTCCGTCCAGGAGGAAACACGGCGAGCGCGGCAGCCTGCGCCAGAAGTGGCAGGGCAAGCTGTTTGTGGCGGTTTCGGAGGAGCCTTAGTTGAATGAGAAGGGTGAGGCTGAAGTCTAAGCGCGGGGAACTGCAAACTACATCCAGATTTCTTTGGAAGCACACACCCATCTCTGCATCGGGGAAATGATTGAGTCCGACAGACGTTGCTTTCCTCTTTCAAGAATAAGGTCGCAGTTTGGGATTTGTGAGCTACATTCTGGCCTGGTCTAAGGTGAAGTCGAGTGAATTTTCATAGAGATTTAGCTAGGAAATCTGAAGAGGTGGAACTGGGCCCTTCGTGTGGAATAGAATCGATCCAAAATCAATATAAATGTTTTGGATTTGTTTTCCTACAGGAATTTCAGCTTTTCTGCCATTAATTACTGCAGGTATTACTCAAAAAATAATAAACTAAAAAAAGATACAGGATGATTTTTATTTTACTGCGAAATGTTCTGCAGGAATGCCTTTGGATGCACAGATAATTATAGAGCAAAGTCTCTGAACTGTTTTTTTGATAAAATAACCTAAAGAACAGCGTGCCAGAGCTCTGACTCATGGTTGTTCCATGTGTTCGGAGACAGTGATCTTTTCAGAGATTAATTATGCAATGATGGTACCAATCAAACTGTACCAGGGACAGGTTCCCTACGGGGCCCTGAAGATTTCTGGCACTTCCAAAACAGTAAATCCTAATGAGCTCTGAGTGAGCCATGCTCTCTGAGATACTCCACCCAGTCTTACGAACAAAATTTTAGCAACCACATAGAAGGAAACTGTTTCTGTGCTTACGCTAAGGAACAAAACCAGCCCCTCCTTCTTTATTACTGTGTGCCATTTTTTAGTAGCAGGATACAGAAAGATTGGTTTTCTGTCGAATGAAATATAAGACCCTGGTTTTTGTTCTCCTAAGGAGTGGAAAGCATTTGTGCATTTCTTCCGTGAACACAAGAGTGACTGCTGCGCTCCCCAGACAGGAGTGGGATCGAGACTGGGACTCTGTGCCTGGGAGGAGGGCTGTACGCAGCTCCGCACAGCTTTCCTGACAGACTCTAAGTCGCTGTCACAGCAAAACTTTACAAGTTGGCTGGAGATGACTGCCTGCCATGCCCACCTTAAAACAGAGGTGCTGAATAAATATCAGCTCAGAGAGAACCACAGGCAGCCACAGTCTGCCGCTTTGCACCTGCAAAGAGGTACAGCTTCATTCAGGAACGTCTGTAAGGCACTAAAGGACCTTTTATACCTGCTGTCTATGGGCCAACCTGAAAATAATAACGCTGGGCTTATCTCAGTCTGATGCATTGCCTGCATGTCTCTGTCCTTGCTACAGAGAAGCTGCAGGCACCAAAGAATGGCTGTTTACAATCTAAGAAATGATTTGTCACGTTTTAGGGGAACCTCTAGCTGGGGAAAGTGAGTATGTGCATTTGCATGTGTACTAGCTCAGTATTTGTACTGATTTTATTGCAAAATATTGCAAACTCTAGATTAATTTCACACAAAGAAAAATAGACATAGAAATGAAAACCTGCAAGAAGAACAATGGGAAAAAAAAAACCACATTTGATTTTATGTCAAAAAGGTGACAGTTACTGATCTCCTCCGTGCTGCCACTGATCTGAGGACTGTTCAGAGAATAAGGTGAAGTTTTCTGTGCCATCAGCGCTGCCACTGCATTGCCTTGCTTTTCACTTATACCCATCTGCCGGCTCTTGTCACAGACGCAGATATCCTTCTCTGGCCCCTAGCACAGCCAGCTCCCAAGCGCAGTCTCAGGGATGTGAGCACCACGGGGACATTAGAACAAAAGATCTGCATGGGTCTGTGCCTGCACCCTGTGCTACTCAGGCACAAACCTGATCTTAAGAATTCTTCTCATTTATGAGATACAAATTAGCTCCTCTTATTTCAGTACACCACCGGCACCATCAGACAGTTTTCCCTTGGTCGGAAGCACGGTTTGCCAGAGCCCGTTCCCCCCGCTCCCCCAGCAGCACGCAGCTCGTGACAGAGGCAGCCCCAGCCCGCGCCATCCTCCCGCACACGGCAGCAGGAGCGCCTCTGAGTTCTACCTCGGGGCTCCGTGTCCACGAGAAATGACTCACCCGTATTGCTTTACTGAGACACTCTGCTGTCAAACTTTCCAAATACCTACGCAGCCGGTGTTTCCAACAACATTTTTTTCCCAAATATTTTCTCTTGCAGTATCCTGAGGAAAACAGGAAGACTGTTATGTTCGGGGAGAAATGCACAGCTGCTGCAGCCGCTCCTGGCCCAGAGCTGCCACCTTCCCTCGGCGGCCCCCTGCCCACCACCATTACGAATCCTTACCCGCGTTACCACGCTGCCCACAGTTCCTAATGGCGGCTGAAATGAGCAGTGGAAAACTTGCTTAGCGTCCCCAGACAATGGGCTCGATTCTAAGGAGGAGTGTGACTAACCATTTGCCCTGACCCGTTGCGATCCCTTGTCCCCTATTTCAAGGGCTTGCGCGGGACCAGGAAAACAGCCATTTGCAGTGTGTTGGAAACAAAAGCGAAGGATTACCGGTAACATTTTTTATCCATTCCTTATGGAAGCAGAGAAGAATGCTTCTGCACTAAAGGAGCACACATAGTAAAATGTACGGGTTTTCTTTCCTTGATTTCTATGGGGAACTTTCATCAAAATATGTCTTTGGGACAGATCAAAGCACAAGGACAATGCAGATTTGTTTGAGTTTCACCCATGGTTCCAAAGTAACCAAAAATGCCAGCAAGACACTCAAATAAAGAGCTGTAAAAGTAAAACAGATTCCCAGCGGTGACATCTGTTAGTACAAGGATTATTCAAACATCTCTAGAGTTTTCCCCAAAAAATGGCTTCCTACCAAAACCCAACTCAGTCTAATATCCTTCCTTGGCTAAATCTACATACAAACCGTATTTCTATACTTTGTTGGCGCTAAGAAACCCACATGCTTGTCTTGACATGAAAATAAAAAGAGATTCCCAGGGAATTTAAAAATGTATATACTGGGGAACCAGTTTAAACTGACCTTGGCTTAGAGAAATGCATTTTTGTGAAGCCAAGCACAATTGTCAGTGCTTGGTACAATACAAAATACATTTCTGCTGAAAGCAACTTCATTGTTAGATGCAAGATGGTTTCAATCTGTTAAGCTATCCGAGTAGTCAGGTGGTCTATAAAGGGATCGTTTCTGTCTCTTTTGTCACGTATGAATGTGAACGCACATGCAAACATACACAAAACCTGAAGAAACGTGGCCAGGCCCATGGAGGGAAGAAAAATCGAGAAGGACCCATTAGAAACCGTGCTGTAAACAGAAACAGAGGCCATAAAGCTCCTCCAGCACTGTTCCCAGACACGTAATTCTCTACTTTCCTTATACCTCTCAGGTGGCCAATGCAGACCACCTACAAATTCAGTTTTGCTTACAGCATCGTATACAAAGCATGGGCATTAGTCCATTATATTAGTTTAAGAAGCCAGCTCATGCCAGTGGAATTGCAGCAGTAACGATGTGAGACTTAACACTAACAGCTCCACACCCCGCGTGGAAATCCCATGATGGCTTCATTACACCGGGAACTTCCCAGAGCCCATAAAATGGTGAATAAACTTTACCTGAGGATTGCAACAATATTTATGGCATCAAGAATGAATCCATTAGAACCTGATTTTCCCTTTACCTTAGTGCAGTTACTAAGAAATTTAATTTGGTGATGATCTACCAATATATCAATGAAATTAAATATAAAAAGATGGCATATACCCTGATTCCAATACATGATATTTGTGAGTGATAATGATTTTCTCCTTTGATTAAAATTCACTTTAAAACATTCACTAAATAAAGCATCGATGAAAGTGAAGCATCTCCTGAAGAGTCAATCGCTCATACAAAGTTTTCAGAACCAATCACTGTGCCTTAAAAGGCACTATGGGATATTCAGACTAGAACTATCACACATCAAGTTAGCTGGCTGCTTTGTTGCTTGAGCTTTAAATATTAAATACGTGGAAGCACATACGTTGCACATAGGTTGTACAAAGGTTGCTCCAAAAGTAATGTCTCCTATTTATTTCCATGGAAATGACAACAGATATAAAGAGCACAAAAGCACTATTTGAGAGAGCAAATTCTTAGCTACAAAACACTATTTTTCAACAGTTACTCTGTGAACTATGCATTTTTGCCAGCGATGAACAAGAGGGTCACAAGGGTGGATAGCGATAGGACAAAGGGGAATGGTTTTAAACTGAGACAGGGGTGATGTACGTTAGATATTAGGAGGAAGTTTTTCACTCAGAGGGTGGTGACGCACTGGAACAGGTTGCCCAGGGGGGTTGTGGATGCCCCATCCCTGGAAGTATTCAAGACCAGGCTGGACGTGGCTCTGGGCAGCCTGGTCTAGTGGTTGGCGACCCTGCACTCAGCAGGAGGGTTCAAACTCAATGATCTTTGAGGTCCTTTTCAAACCAGGCCATTCTATGATTCTATGAAGAGCCTGCATGCCACGCTCATAAAAACGTGCACCAGGGCAGGTGATCCACTGTCACTGTTACCACTGCTGAAACGCACCACCCACCGCCTCACTGTGCTCGCATCCACTGTTGGGTCTCCATAAATGTTCAGCAACTGTCAATGAATGTCAGCGGGTGCCGTTTTTCTGCACTGAGGAATTCAGTGACACACTTTTGCTTCTTACACACTTCCATGTGAGACACCATTTATCAGACTGCCCCTCTGCTGCCATCTGTCACACGGCAACAAAATGAAACAGAGTATTGGTGGGAAGGTTCAACCCCTACTGCCATATCACAAACATCCACCTCTGATGTTGCAGGCCAATGTCATAAAATAGGAGGCATTACTTTCCGAGCAGCACTCACAAAAGGAGCTTCCCTGTAAAGCCTATGTTCCAAAACACTATGCTATTTAGAAACCCATAAAGATCTATGTGTATCTACCCATCTGCAGCCACATTTATTTTTACATGTTTTTGAGTGCATATCTCTCAGTGTCATAAGGTCTTCATAAATAAATCAACCTACTTAGATCCGCATGCTTTGAATAACAAGTCAGCCACCAAACCAGCAGATGGATACATTTTTAATTAGGTAAGCAGTCAATTCCTTTTGGTTTGAAAACTCTCTTGTTTCTCTTAAAGAGATGGAAAGTAACCAAATAAAATCCAAAATTGCAGTGGGATGGCATAGTGGTTTCATTCTGGATGTAGCTGCAAGTCAGCTCCAAGCCCAGCCCATGTGACAAACTTGAACAAATGCAATATTTTATATCAAGCAAACCTCAAAGTGAAATATTTAAGGATCTTGTAAGAGTATGTTGTAAACAATATGTATTTTTCAACAACACATGTGGTTACTTATGCATCTTCTCACTTGAGCAAGACTCTCTGATCTTAATTCATTTACTGTGTTGCCTTTGCAATCTCTCAAGCAAAATATTTCTAAGCAGCAACTTTTAATTTACATAATCAGACATACTTTCCTGAATAACATGCAAGAAACTCAGAATTAACAACATCTTGTACTGCTTAAATAACCCATGAAAAGAAACTTCAGCAGTTCCAGTTAACTTCTTCCCACAGAAAGGTTTTTGGTGTTGGACGCGGAGCAGAACTCAGCATGACGGATCCATGTCTTATCCGTACCGAGATCCCCGTGTCCCTCTGCACTTCCCTGGCTCGTCCATAGGCAAAGGTGTGCCAGCAGCCCCACGGCTGTGCGTACCCTGACCCCTCTGCTATGCCATTTCTCCAAGAAAAAAGAATTTCAGTGCCTGATATGAGGGTCTTACATTGGTACCAAGGTAACAGATTAAGGTTTTTTGGATCCTTATTCAGTTTTATGTTTACCGAAAGAAAAAAGATATTTTAAAATTCACATTAAAATCCAGACATAAAATCTGATACTTAAAGACCATAGCTTAAAAATAAATGGACCAGACTTAATCTTTGATGTCACTTCCTTGGATTTCATGACACAACACCTGAGAGAAATTTTTTCCATTTTACTTCAGCTCTTTTTCCTTCATATGCTTATGGTAAAAAAATAACCAAGTTTCCCATATGTTAAATAATAAAATCTAGTTCTATCATTTCTTTCTATCCCTTTACAGTTCTTTTCATTTGACTAAATGGAAAATACTATATCTCTAGAACTGACTGGAAAAGAAATAAAGGTCTGACTCTCATCCTACTTTTATAGGGTTTGTGCTGATGTAATTGTGCTGATTTCAAGGAAATTGCTTCAGATTTGTGCCGTTAGTTAGATCAGAGCCGAGACGTGTGTGCACCCTGAAAATACCCAGCTCTGCTAAAAGGTTCAGGATAATTCTCAGAGTTATACATCCCGTAATATAATTGCACTGTGTAAAACAACATTTATTAAAGATCAGATATGAAGTATAAAGATGGCAATTATTTGAAACTTTAGGGTATAATATTTGCCTACTGGTCTACACGGGCCATTATGCTTGAAAACTGTAGTAGTGCAGGAAGTAACATTTCTCTTGTATGTGACTTTATATTCTATTTGAAGTGTAAAATGTAAAATGGAGAATATGAGAAAGGCACGCTGAAGCCAAATTGCATTGTTTAGAAATTCTTTTTAGCTGGCAGTTACTGTCCTGTGCTTCAATTTTCCTTGTGTTGTGTTTGAGATGTTACAGTTCACAATCAAGAGAGAAGGAAAACGCTGCAATTTCACCATCACTGCTGATGAGAAGTCACTTTTTTTAAAAAAGCAAAAATTTCCTGAGGGCAGCGTAGTGGTCAGGGCTCCTGAATTTCTGGTCCCATGTGCCATTCTGCACCCACATCTGCCCCCAGTGCTCAGGACTGAGCTGTCGGATCAGGGCTCCAGAAATGGGGGGACCAGTGAATGAGAAGGGCACCAGGCCCACCGGCAATTTTGGGTGTGGTATTGCTGGGAAAAATGGGATGAAAACGTCCTTGTTAAATTTCAGCTTCACATACACAGTACAATTTCACAATACAAGGAATAACAGTTTGGGCCATTTGCATTCAGATGTGTTTGTGCTGGGATTTGGAGCCTTGCACTTGGAATGCCCTACAGACTTTCAACAGCGCACCACTCAACCTGGGGGAATCAATCCCATTACACAACTGCCACAGTCCTTGCTTTAGCACTCTGTAGAGTTTCTCAGTAGGAGCTGCGCAGCTGGTAGGTCAAGCTTCTTTTTATAGGCAACAGCAGGAAGATAGAGCATTTCTATCGGAATTAAGGGATTTGTGATTTTTATTGACCAGTTTATCAATATTGGCATAAGTTAAAGGAGAACTACGCTTGCTCCGTTTAGCAGAACTTGAGACCAGTGTTCTGAACCACAAGAAGAATGAGAGTAAATTTCAAAACAATGCTTTCTGTGCTTATCCTCAAACTGTTCTAATTTCCCCTACCAGATCTTCTTTTAAGTTAAAGAGTGTAAGAGCTTGAAGAACACAATAATATTGCTTAATTTTGTCTGCCTTTCATTAACATTTATATGAGTTTATGCCATGCCTTTTACTGTTTTCCAGCTGATAAATGTTTTTTTAATATTGTGCACAGATCATTTTGCTTATAATCAAGGAAGGAAAATTAACATCTGAGAGCTTTAGGCAAAAATGTCAGGCGTGAACCAGATGACCACATGAGAGTTGCAGAGTCTCTTTGTGTCCCACATTGGCTGGTATTGTTTTGATGCTGTTGCGCTGGAGCAATGGCACTAACGTAATTATGAGATCAAGCAACATCTGGTGGATTTGGCACCCAGTTCACAATTGATTGTTAGTTCGGGTCAAAGGATGAATGCGCCTTAAGTGCACGTTAGGGTGCGCAATCATAAAGCTTGCATTAGGGAGGAAGGAGGACTAGCAGCATTCTTGCGTTTCATCACCCAACAAAATTGATGGCCCACAAAAAAGCAGTGGCACAGCACACAAAAGTGATGATGCCAGAGAGACTGACGCGCCGCAGGTGGTATTTGACATCTTCTGGCTGTGGGCTGTTGTGCGTTGTGATTTATGTCACCGTAATGATTGATTACTTTCAGATCATTCCCATTCTACCATATCTCTGAGAATTTCCCTCTTCTTCAAACATCTTTTTGTTCCACGAGCCCTAGGCTGCAGATGGCATCAACCCACGCACCTCCATTGTTTGAAGCCTACAAGAACTCCACCATTCTTTGGAGGAATGCTCCTAGTTGAGTAGCTAGTGTCCAATTAAGTCCTGAAACTATGACTGTGGGCACTTTAACCTTTTTATCCCCTTGCTCTTTTAGGCATCTCATTGTGTGCAACAGCTACAATTCAACAATGCCTAAAAAAGTCATCAAGAAAGAAAATCAGGAGATACATTTTTCAGGTTATGGGAAAGAACTTCATGTGATGGCTACAGCTGCATCTGTCACACCTCCATAAGGGTTCTTCTGATCATGTTTCACAAAATGAATTATCATCTCTGGCATGCGGTATTACAGCAGACTCTGGGTAAAGGCAACAGGCTAAATCTTCTGCATGCTAGAGAGCCAAAAATGCCTCTGGGATGCTTATGCAAATCATCTGCTTCTCTGATATCTCAACCATTCTGTGTGACATATAAAATATCAATGACTCAATATTCATATGATGGGAACAAGAAGAATTCAGGGCTTGTATCAAGATAAAACTGATTTTTTTTTAATCTATTTTTCATTTTGGTAGACCTAACATGACACAGTATCCAGGGAATTACTACAGTGGATGCTGAATATCTTAACTTCTTCAAATCACAATCAACTACAACAAATTTTATTAGTTTCTATTTTCTTCTTCCTTAGGAAACACCACCACCAGGCATATTTGCTGCTCATTTAGTCACTGACAGCAAGAAGCCCAAAAGGACTCACATTTTGCTGCATTTTACTACAGCTAACCCTCTGGCTCTCCACATTGCTTCAGTTTCCACAAAAGGCTTTTTCTGTTTCACAGGACCTCTCTGTGAACGTGCAGTACTACTGCCCAGAGCTCACTAGAGCTTTGTGCGCCCTCTCTTTCCTTTCTGAAAGTTCTGGGGGATGCAAACAGATATACCACACGCCCCAAGATCCTGCCCACTGCACGTTCCTCAAATACTGTTGAACACTGCTCAGAAGCAATGCAAAAAAATGCAAGAAAAAGGTTTGTTGTCTTCCCACAAAGCATGTACTGATTTGGTTCTTGGGTAGGATACAACAACATAACAGGTTTTGTTTACCAACAATATCCGTTCTGAGAAAGGCAGAGGAGTAGGATCTGGTGAGGATTCGAGAAGCAGGGCAGACTGAGGCCTATCAGTGCTGCCCACCTGCCCCACAGTGAGCTATCAAGGGTGATGGGATTCCTGTCTAACAAGCCTCCAGTGAGTGTCACCTTCCTCATGCATGTGCCAGGGCGGTGTCTCTGGCATGGGCATCAAATCCAGTGGGAGCACTGCTTGGCGGGCTCTGGGAGGCCTGGCAATGCCAACAGACCACCCAGAGTACTGACACTGTGCCCACAAAAAGAACGTGGCTGGAGAAAAATGACATGAGAACTATAGGTCAGCCTGTGCTGGCTGAAACTAAAACTCAGTGACCTACTTCTTAAAAATAAAAGGATCTTTAACTGCATTCCGTGATATTTACATGGATAGAGTTAATTTCTCATTTCCAGTACTGCTCACCTCTTTCTTTGTTTAATTTTTGCATGGGTAGCTGGAGATGCAAGATATTTATCAATGGCTTCAAGCCTGGATCTGTTCTCAGGCTGAAGATTAGACACACTGATCAGGCTTTTTCTTTTTTTTTTTTTTTTTTAATATAACTGTCTGAGGAGTTCCCGTGGAAGCAGTTTATGTAAGTGGGTCACAAAGAATGAAAGCTGTCCTTGGGCAGCCTTTGAACAAGCACAGATATGTTTTCCTCCTTATTTCTTTTTCAGAGGAATGGAAAACATAAGTCCCCTTTTGTAAGCAGTATTTTATTTCTAACATGCTCTACAATTCTGCAGAAGTCATGAGCAGCACTGAATGTAATTCAAATAGTCCTTGATATACACACTCTGGGCCTGATTCCCACTTAAACTGAGCTTTGCATGGTCTTTACACACACCCTAAAACTCTTTCAGTGCTGGAATCACAAGGAAGGCTCTAGTCCTAAAGAGGAGGCGGACCAAAATATTTTTTAAATGCCATGTCCAGCTTACTTCATTGCTCAGCAATTGTGAATTGGATTTTCAGAGACAAAGCTATGTCTTTCAGCATTACTTAAGGCCAAGTGTCAAAATTTCAAAAACTATGGTAGTAGGTAGAGACTCACAGGTAATTAATGCCCTTTTTCTCTCTGCTGCACAAACTACATACATGCTCTTCTTGGTCCTGTTTTAATGAAAATCAAGAGTATGGCTCTTATTCAGCCAAGCACTTAAGCTTAAGTATTCACTATAAAAGCACCTCTCTTGACTTCCTCGGGATTATTCGTGTGCCTGTCTTTGGCATTTAAGTACTTAGTTGAACCAGAGCCCATAACATTATCTAATGAAAATAACTAAATATATTAGACACATACCAAATTTGCAATCACTATTCCTGTTGAGTCCATTTTGTCGAATGGATCCCATTTATAGAATAAAACGAGACAGGAGTTTCTATTGTTATATCATCTGAATCAAAATAAAGAGACTGAGGATCTCCAAATACAGAACTGCAGAAGAGCTGAAATTGGAAGAGATCTGTGGAGCTCATCCTGACCAATGCTCCAGCTCCAGCAGGGACACCTACAGTGGGCTGCCCAGAAACATGGGCATACTTGTTATTTCAAAAGGATTTGTGAATATGGTTGAGACCATTAAGCCAAATATATATATATATATGTATAAAATTCATTTTTGAGTGAGTTTACTGATTCCATATAGCATGGAAGCCCAAGCCAAAGCTTGCAGGGGGACAGAAATAATAGTACACATCTCAGTATTAACTGCCCCCTGTCTCTGATCTGACA
Organism: Numida meleagris; assembly: GCF_002078875.1. Classification (NCBI taxonomy): domain Eukaryota; kingdom Metazoa; phylum Chordata; class Aves; order Galliformes; family Numididae; genus Numida; species Numida meleagris. The sequence continues at coordinate 16,484,363 of NC_034412.1, forward strand.
GAACCTGGTGATCTTAAGGTGATAAATTGTAACTCATCCTGGACTAAAGACTTAACAGTGCTCTGTCTGTGAAGTAATATCTCCTGCAAAAGTACAAAATCTTGTCTCAATTGAATCTCTACATCTCTGTTTCAGAAAGACCACAGGGACATGATGGAAGATAGAACTGGGTCTGTTGTGCTAACAAGAATAGAAGAATCTGTGCAACTTCTCATCCAAGTAAGCTCTTTTTGCCTGGTGAAAATGATATGTTTTTAAATATATTATTATACCATAAAAATTCTACAGTACTTGCAAAATGCTCGCGCGCAGCAGAATTAGCCTATACCTGATCAGTCTAAACCAGACAAAACAACGACACAAAAACCATATGAATCTCTGTGCTAAACCCAGTCCCAGTAGCGTTTCTGAGAAAATAAGCACTGGCAGCAGGCTCAGCATAAACGCTTTCCTCTTCTTCCCCTTTTCCAAGAGGAAACAAGACTGACATGTGGACCTGTGTCTGAATCTCTGGTTCGTGCCGATAGAAAGAGACCTATAAAAATAATAAACACTCTCAAATCTCCTTGGGTTTCCACACTCTGCCCATGCCGGAGATAGCCATGGAGAAGGCACACCTTCTGGAACACAGCAGACTGACCAGCATCCAGAGTGTGTTCTCAGGAAAAGAACAAATCTAGACTGGTTCCACTGGAAATCAATCAATATTCTGTTATATGTGACCAGGTTAAAGCTTGTGAAATCTTTTCCTGGGAAGAACCAGCATTTTGCAATTTCAGTTCAGTCACTGTAGCTTTCTTCGTGTACTCTCCTAGACAACTTATTTATTTATTCAATTTATAGGGACTTTCTGTGGGCATGTGTGCGCAATAGCCATAAAAATCGCAGATACATTCGCAATCTGACAGAACAGCGTTAGGGAAAAGAAATTCTTCATGTTCTGTACAATTCCTCTATGCATTAAGTTACTTTAACAGGAGCAGTTGTTTTTTTCCAGCTGCACCTGTAACACAGTCACTGCATTTAACCTTGGAAATGTCTGCCTGAGAGCTACACATTTCCCAAGGATAAAGAACTGCGTCTGTGGCTTCTTCCCTACCCAAATCAGAACCTCTTTATGATCAAACATTGGGAGGTTTTTCTGAGCTACTTCGATGGCTGCCACCCTGCCCTGGGTCAGTCAACACCGCGCAACGATGCAGTAGCGGCAGGCTTTCCTCTTTTCCCCCTCCACTCCAGAACAAATGTCCTTTCCTCACTTTGTGGAGCATTCGATTTCCCACAGAATGGTTCATTTCTGCAGAATTCTCCAGGCACACAAAACATTCTGTTCTGGTGAGCTCTGCACGTCTTATTCATGGTAATTATGCTCACATCTTTGATCTCAGATGAGATCTCTTGTGCATATTTTGTTCTATTTACGTCTTTGATCTTGTTACTTGTTTTTTCCCCCCCTTTTTTTTTCTGTCGTCTGTCTTTTCATTTGAAAGACATTCATCCTACATCACTTTAAAGACAAAAGGTGAAACACTAGCGCATGCATCCCAAGTAACCTCGCAGCACACAGTAGTACTGAGCAATTTTTTGAACAGAGTGCATCTGGCTTTTGTCTTCCAGTTCAAATGAGCACAGCACATCATGGTGCTAATGTCAGGAATGCACCTAGGCAGCCGAAAGTGATATGTGGTACTGAGAAGAGTATATTAAAAAAAAAAAGCCCAGTTATTGTGATGACTGCAGTGACAGCAGATTACCCTGGAAGAGAGGAGACGCGGGACCCACTAGTGTGCATGACAAAATCTGTTCTCCATGGCAACAGGCGAGTGGCGGGGGGAGAGACTGCAGGCAGCTCCCATTGCAGGCAGAACCCACTGCAAGCAGCTCCCATTGCAGGCAGAACCCACTGCAAGCAGCTCCCATTGCAGGCAGCAACCACTGCAAGCAGTTCCCATTCCAGGCAGCTCCCACTGCAGGCAGCACCCACTGCAGGCAGCCCAACCCAGCCAGGCTTTGTAGCTGTGCCAGTGATGGAAAGCCTCAGCCTCTAAAGTGCCCTTACAGTAGACTTGTCCCACAGCAAGCATTTACAAATAAATTGAAAGAAGAAAGAAATCTTTGTGACTGCTCAGTGCTGGTATGATGAACACCAACAGCAAGACAGCTGCTGTGCCTGGCCGCTGCCAGCCCACGCAGCGCTGGCTCCAGTACTCAGCATGTGCCAGCTCCAGTACTTGAAGCCAATGGGATATGGATTTATGGTTGAGATAAAAATGTAATACTGTTTTGCTAAAGCTGGTTCTTCACAAGGCATCAAAGCAGAACAGAGAAGTAAAATTTCCAAGGCTCAGAAATCACTGTAGTAAGATGACCTAAATTTATTATAGCGTTTCATGGGAATTAAGCTGAAAAACCACATGGATCTTCAATTATGAGGAAAACAAGTATGGATAGGCAAAAGCTACCTAAAACAAGTGTCTCTAACCCCAAATTCAGTCAAAACTCACTTCTTTACTGTGAAGCAATTGGCATTTATCATTCCTCTCCACTGCGTTGGCTGGGCTAAAACCACAGAGGCCTGACAGAGCCAATCTAAGTGACAGAAACATGACAAGTATGCTCTGCTCTCCTTTATCACCTCGCAGACAAAATCTTACATCAATAATAAATACAGAATCGCCACAGGAGGCTACAGGGCTGGTTAAGGATGAATGTCAGTTTCCACCTGGGAATTTATATAGATTAATCAACACTTTTGAGCCAGAATTTCTCAGGCTACAGAAAATATGTGGATGAGGGGCAAAAGAGTTCACTGAAAAAGTTTGTGAACTCCAGAGTTTAACTACGAAATCTTAATACAATTCTCCAGCAGTCGCATGTGTCCATTGCATGCTCTGTTACTGAAAAGCTCATAAATCCCTGCTTGGTTTCCCTTGAAGCACACAAAGTAAAGCTACGGTAACAAAGCTACAAGTACCATAGTCTCTGCCATGTACATGTAATTAATCTCTCTGAGATCTCAATTACCTCTGTACTTGTCCTGTCAGGAAAGTGGAGTTATTATCTCAGCGGGAAATAGTGTCACATCGCTTACTGTGTGCAGGTTCCTCTCCATGTGACTAATCCTTCACCCATGCTATAGAAGTGCAGGTCTCGGTTGTCAAAAGCCCTGTGAAAACAGCAGGCAGAGAGTGCAGCTCCCAGGTCAGCCCTAATCTGACACAGGTGGCACAGAAATACGAGCAAAATCTGCTCCCCAGCTTTTTACTTATGTCTAAGCAGAAAAAAAAGATAGATCTTCTTCATTAACAGGTAAAGATGGAGGACAAAAATCCGTAAGGATGGACAGAAGATGACACTACTATTAGAATATTACAGTTTTGAAAGACAGAAGGCAGAAGCTTTGAGTAATTTCCGTCTCTATTTGACTGCCTCAATTCCAGCAGCATAGAGTGAGCATGTTTGCTTTGTGCTGGAACTCATCCTGTCCTCCGCAGAAGCAGGACTCCCGTTTCCTCTTGCCATCCAAACATGCCTCAGAAATCTCCCTTTCTTACCGAAGATGAGCACTTCCAGGCTACTCTCATTTGATCTGAAGCGGAACCTGTGAGTGCTTTGCAACCACTACCTTTCTGCTGGCAGGATCCCTCCCCTTGCTACTGCCATGCCTCCTCATCCTAAGCTTCAAGTTGTGCAGCAATTATATCACCCGCTATTTTGAAGATGTGCAGACATCTCAGGTCTTTTGTAGCCTAACACAATACTCAGTGGGAAAATCCCTTATTTTAAAATTCAAGATAAACGAAAAGAAGCCTCTGTGTGAGTAATGCCATTTATAAGATAATCTATGCATGGGAGCTTGTAAATCTTTGTTTGATTTAAAATTACAAATTAAATAGAACAAAGAGGTTTAAATTCTCCCAAATGTGTTTCCACAATGCCAGTAATATGGGTAACACTATCACCTTTCAGAAACTATTGCATATTCTCACTCACTGCTTGATCAGAGAGGTTTCCCCAAATCCATCCTCTAGTCCCCCTTTAATCACTAAACCGTTAAAAATAAACTGGAAAAAAGAGGAACTCGGGAGGTTTAAACTGAGACCCCTGTCCCAAGGCAGGACTCCACTGCTGACGGACATCTGCTAACCTTAGGGAGTTGTGCATCGTGCCAGCACAGCGCTACGTGAACACTGCTGCCGTTCCCTCTTCCCTGCCCATGTGCTGGGTTCAGCTTCCCACATCCATCCTCCATCCCACATTTCCTCTCCCAGCCGGATGGGGCAAGGCACCTCTCAGCTCCATTTGGGGCACCTATAGAAAACACACATTATATAACCATATATATATGTTCGTTTGCTTTCCATTGTGAGTGTGTGTGTGTGTGTGTGCGTGTGCGTGTGCGCGCGCGCACGCACGGAACAACATGTTCTTCAATTTGAACATATTTTAACTTTTAACCACTGTTTCTGCTCAGGGAATACTCAGATTACTCTTACAAATCAAAATATCTGCCTGTATAATATAGATGAATCTATCATCTACCTTCATCTATATATGTTATATCCATGTGTAGAACACTCATAACTTGCAAGTAACTCAACCTTTGCCATTACAGGCTGACAGAGATTACCAAGAAGCTGAACCCATCCAAGAGAAGGAGACAATTAAAGGGAAGGAGCGATATTTTTTGTCTCCTCAGGAAGAGTTGTGGTCATTTCAGACAGGATGAAGAGTTCAATCTCCTCAATACCAAATTTTGTGATTTTTGCAAAAATATTCAGTCAAAACATTTTGGCTGCAGCAAAAGGGGTTAACAACTGTTAATGCCTTTCAACGACAAAGATTTACATCTCATCATTTCTTCACTCTGAGAATTTCATGTCTTAGAAAAGTATCTTAATTTCAGATTGAATACAACGGTTCAGCACTATAATTACCCCCCTCTTCCTTCTCTTCTGGAAATAAAATTCATAATTCTTCCTGTCATTTTTACATATTATACTCGTGTCTTCAGTATTTTTAAAGTTTCTTTTTTTTTTTAAGGTAGTTACTGGTGGTATAATAAAAGAGAGAAAATTAATTTCCTGTAGTTTGAATCAAAGTGCTCCGGTGTCTCGGGATGCAATGTTATAGCAAAACTGCAAAGTTAATGGAATATTAAAATCTGTCAGTTGAGCTTCTCAGGGAAAAATAGTTCCTCATCTGAGGACTGAGTGCACGGTGGTGAAGGGGCTATGTAAATCACCAATTAACCGCATGGAATTAGAATGCAAGAGGACCTGTCCTTTGTGCTTACGGAAATGAGAGCTGTACCACAACAAGCAAAAGCTCCTTCTAATTTTGAGGTAAATAACAATTACCGACTCCTTTTAAATATCATATGGCAATAACGGTGCTCAAAACACAAACAGTTTTCCTGGAGTGATTAAAATGTCGAAGGCATCACAGCGAGTCCCTGAGCTCCTTGACAGCTGTCATTGCTATTGAACACAACTATAACAGCCAGAGAGAGCTTTATTGGTACACTGCTCCGTGCCCCACAAAGGCGGGCTTGCCGCGTCACGCAGGCATCTGCTGCCCCAGTTTGGGGCTTTATTCCATCCCCTCGGATGGGGCTGGTGACTTGGTGCCATGTGCAATTTCTCCCTCTTCATCAATACCATTTGGTGAGGTTTGTGCCACCCGGGCTCGAAGGTTTTGTTTCCAGGAAAATGAGCAAGGAAAATACATTTTTGTCAAGTATAATGGTCTCTTTCTGCTCCAGTCATGTGCAACAACAGAGCCGAGCAGTTTTCAATAGGGAGTAGTGTGACTTTAGTGTTTAAATATAAATGCACGGCGTTTTTATGAGGAGTGCTGTGCTCTTCCAATTTACATCTTTTTTATGGCAGGAAGAGGGAAAAGCTTCCCACAACGAGCAGCAGCCTCAGCGAGGGCAGTGCAGCCGGCCCCGTGTCTGGCTGTGCCCAGCTGCACAGCACCAGGCCCGGCCAAGCACCACTCCCTCCTCATCTCCCCACAGCCACGTCCCCACGGCCTCTCCAGCGGCCTTGGGCAGGGGAGGCAGTTATAAGGCTGCCTCTTCCTCTCCCCCAACAGCTCCTCTGCATGTGGAGAACCATGGGGCTGCAGGGAGGGACCACAGAAAGAACCCCAGGCACATGATGCCAGGAAGCAGAGGGAGGGAGGCCAGGATGAGCTCCAGGACTATGCTGCACTGAGTGCTCTGCCTGGGGCAGAGGTGACAGAGCCCAGTGTGCCAGAACCTTGTGGATGTTTGTGCTGGATGTTCCTGGAATGACAGCCAGTGGCAGGTGGATCTTTCCTCTGCTAACAGCTGCCCTCAGTGGAAAATGGACAACCAGCAAACAGCAGTGTCAGCCGCCAAGACAAGGTGACTACTGCAAACAAAAATATTGCAGTATCCTAGAGATGTATACATCTTTGAGCGCTGAAAGCAGCTAATAGCAACCTTACTTATACAGACCTAATAACCCAAAAAGAAATCTTAAAAACAGCATGATTCAAGCAGACATAAAAGTCATTTTTTACTCTCTCAGTCCAGATAATGCACTTCTCAAATCTCTTTGCACAAAGCAATAAGCAATTCTCTTTTCTGAAGAAATCATTGCCTGAACAACGTATTTAAGTTGCAGAATTATGATGTCTTTTCAGTGTTCTGCACCTTTAAATCTGTCAGACTACTACTATCCATTTTGGACTTATTGTGCTCATTCGTGTGTGCAGACGCGCACATTGTGTCATGAAGGCTGCAGCACATTCTTTCCTCTTTGGTGTTTTTAAATATGAGATAAAAGTTATTCAGAGTGCAATGGTGTGTTTATTCTTTATTGAAATATATAAAGCTTTACCTGCCACTGAAATGCAGTCATGTTTGAGGTGCAGTGCAAGAGCTGCTCATCAGCACAAAGGAGCACCAGCACCAGCGCTGGTGGGGAAAGAGATTGTCTGTTGTGCAGAACAGTCCGGGAGTTCTCCTTTGTTGCTGCTGTTCTGAATAAGTGCAAAAAGCTGTATTTCTGAATGGTTTCACTGAGTGTGATTCTAGGGGAGGGAAATTATTTCTTGTTTGATACATCAGTCCTCTTCATTTTTTATGTAAAACAGACAGAGCTACACATTTGCACTTCAAAAATGTCAAAAAAGAGTATCCTTGGATTCCCATTAAAGTCATTATTCACTTTTCTTTGCCCAGTCTCCATTTTGCTGAAGTGCAGTTTTCTACATCGGAGCTGTTTTGTCAAAAGGGGGGAAAATATCTAAGCAGATTCACATGCACAAAAAGAACCTCTGAGCAGTTAAAACCGCCTGTCCACCCAGCCAACATGCAAGCACAGGGCCTCATTCTCTCTTCCGAAGCTGGCAAGCACAGCCTGTAACTTCTAGCAAGATGTGAGAGGTGGCTCTATGTTTTCAGGCAGGAGATCCCTCGCCCTGGCGTTCAGAGCAGTTACCTCACTGGTAGGATGCACCATCTCACATTTCTAATGGTGTCCAACTGCACTACAAAGTTCAATACAATTCCAAAGGATCAGCCCCACACTGGGTTAAAAAAAAAAAAAAAAGTGAACAGAAGTTGCATTAAAGTGACTGGCTAGCGAATGTTCTAAATAAAGCATTGCTATCTGATGCCTGAAAACAGATTTGACTGAAAAGGTATGCTTTCAGACTAAGAAAGCAGAAAAAAACTAATTAGACAAGAAGCAACCATGAACAAACATGTTAGCAGAATCAATAACTGGAACTGATCAGCTATTTCTTTAATTGTGCCAGCTGGGCTCTAGCGATGTGCTTAGAGGAGCATAATTACCCGTTTCAGTTGTACAGCAGAGCTCTTTTTCTTTTCCTATCCTTTTATTCGCCCTCCTTTCTTTTATTTTACGTTAGAAGCTGGTCATATGCCATTAGAGAAAGAAAAACAGGGTTGAGAAATTAGTGGAAAATGGGCCATCTTCATGCGTAAGATGATATTATACGAATAATTAGAAGTAGTCCTGAATAGTTCTGCCAAATGTGACCTAATAAGAAAGTGAGCCATCAAGGAAATGTAACTAATTTCTTAATGTAAAAGGACATTGTGTGTGCTGTGTGCAAAGCAGTCCTGTAAAATAAAATAAAATTAAATAAAATTAAAATAAAATAAAATAAAATAAAATAAAATAGGGGCCATTCTCTTTCATATTTTGACATGTGAAGCAGTGTTTGTCACCATTTATAAGGCTATGGCTGATCCAAGAAGAGTTCTGCTACCAAAGCACTCAGCTCCATGCTGTACAGCTGCCTGCTACTATTAGAAATGAGGACAGACATAAAACGAAGCACAGAAAGAAAAGGGAGAGCAGAGAAGAGTGAGAGAGGGGGCTCACTGATTAATTACTAAGCCAAAAAAAAAAAATCTTTCTTGACTGATGTTTACCCGTCTTTAATTGACAGCAAAACAAAAGGATTTAATAACTTCAAGGCAGCTCCATGGAAAATCCATAGTGGCACAGAGGAAGCTTGGCTTTTTTGATCTATAGCAATGGCTAAATGGGTCTCCATTAGAGCAATGGCTACCCCCAAAAAGCGAAAATTAAAAAGCAAAATATACATTTAATCAGCAACAGGCTAATATATCAAAAGAGTCAGCCTGTCCCAACAAGGGGCCTGATTCAAAACACATTGACGTGAGTAGAAAAAAGATTCATGCCCCACAAAAGCTTCAGCTCAGAAACTTGTCCAAAGCTGATCTAAACCCTTTATACAACTGAAAGCCTCAGAGAACCAAGCCTGGTCCCATTTTCCAGGCCGATCACCTCCCGTCAGGAGAGTGGCCCTAACTGGGGACACAACCCAGGGGCCATGCTGTGCTGGGGGAGCTGGGGCCCATGGGCTGCACAGTTGCCCCAATGGCCATGGCCTCTGGGGGTTGCGTTCGCCTTCTGCTAAGCTTGAACGGTGCTCCTGAAAGGAAAAGGCCTACACGAGCACTGCAGAAAGCTGCAGAGACGTGGGAGGAAGACTCCTCATCTCCTCCACAGCCCTGAGAGCAGAGCAGGGCTGGCACCCTGCAGGGTGCTGCATCCCAGCGCCCACCTGCAGGCAGCAGGCTGGCTGCAGCTTGTCAGGGCTCCTCAGCAGCTCTGGGTCTGGTATTTCCTCTGGGTCTCTATTTCTGTGCTTAACTTCATTTTTCCAGCTGAAGCATCTAGCCTTATTATGTGGCACATACGTCTTTTGATATGGAAAATAAACTTTTGTGAGGCGACATTCAAAGGGCCTGCATTTCTGTGGGCAGTCACTGCTGGCAGGCTCAGCTCCTTGCAGCGAGCGGTAGCAGGGTTTAGAGCTAACTAGGGACGTTGTAAAACAAAAAGGTACTCTCCAATGAACGATTCTTCAATCAGGATCAGTCAATCATACTGCCAAGGGAAACAATTTAAGATTACTTGGTGAGAGCATAAAAATGCATTACATGGGTTTAAGCCCCAACAACTTCTGTGTTATCTTTTAATGTAACTGTCTGTACGGGTACTTAGCGTTATATAGTGCACATAGAACATCGCAACAGCAGATCTGAGTATCATCTTTTAGTCTCTCAAAAAGTAGCTAAGTTCCTGATCATTTAAGAGTTCTCAGATTATCCACTACTACATTTTGAGGTAGGCGCTAAATTGTCTACGTGCTGTGGATGGCATTCATCCCGCTGCAGAGTGCAGGTGATACAGAGCAACGTTCCAAGGACTTCATCTTCCAAAAGCCCGATTATGCCAAAACTAGCTCAGAAGGAAGAAATCAAGGCATTGATTAGATTGTTCTGGAATGCACATTTGCAGTAATGATGGTCCTGGAGTGGTTGTCCAGCCCCGGGCTCAGCTATGGCCCATTTCCATGACTGTTTGAAGGGATGAAGAATGGCAGAGCTATGCACACCCAGAATGGTTAGGGCCAGGTGAGGTGTCCCACACCAGAGAGGACTGCGACAAGGTCAGAGCAGCCTGGAGGAGGGTGTCTGGGGGCAAGGGAAAAGGGGAGAAAAACATCTGCTCACTGTTCTCCTTTGGCAAAGGCTTCCCTCAGCACTCATCACACAGGGCCTGACTTTGGAGATACCTCAAAGAGCAGGGCAGGAGTGGAGCTGCTTTTCAAGTAGGGAGCTGTGATGGAAGGACTTCAACAAGAGCTGGGAACCTAAATATTTCTGAATTACTGCGTTCAAGCTTCCTGGGTCCCAAAATCACAATTAAATTCTGTCTCTGACTATGAAAAAACAGTCTGGTTTTGGAGTAATCTTCAGGTACATAGGGAGCACTTGGCCGCACACAGAGCACAAACCTGGCCCCAGCTGCAGACTGCTAAACCAACGTGACAGGCCTTTATGTCTCTAAATGCCAAGGTGAGAATTTACTTTGAAAGGGGAAACATTTTAAAAACCAAAACAGCTCTGAGAACTGTTAGGCAAAGCTGTCATCGGTAAATTATTCCTTTCTGCTGGTGTACTTTTTTCCCTCCTGTAGTATGATCTGCGAGCTAAGTACAGCAGTCGATATGTAGTAATCAGGCTAATGATTGTCTAATAGCTAAATTAGGAGAGTGACTCTTAATTATGCAATATGATGCCAATAGTCTAGCACCAAAATCCAGACATGAAGCAAAACTCTTTGATTACTCTTCACATTTTTAAAGACCTAATTAACTTTTATAAGACTTCTTGATTTTTAAAATATCTTAAGTGAATGGAGTGTAATACCAAAATTCTGTTGAAAGCTGCAAATGTGTTTCTTTGAGATATCACTTGCTAGGTCTACAAAGATGATACAACTCCATATAAATATATGGAACAGTTAAAATTATGGTGCACAAAAATGTATTTAATATTACAAATCTTTTGATATTTGTATTAATTTTCTATAAATCTAAACTCCCTAATAAATATAATTCGAATGGTCTTGCAGAAATGCAATCCATTAAGCACTATGTAATCTACTCCAGGACCATCTTGCAATCAACTGTAAGTGAATTCGTCCAGTTGAAACTCAGAGAAAAAGTAAAGGGAAAACGGAAAAAAAAGTAAAAATGTGGACAATATAAAACATGACCAAAAAGACAAATGAGTCTATGCAATCTCCATTCTGCGCACTAATATATTTGATTAGTCATGTACCAGTTCTATCATTCATATTAGGAAAGAGCTTCCATTAAATTAGAGTGATTTCAAATCCTTTATTACAAATCTGTTGAACTACTTCTAATTAAATAGGAATAAAAAGATTCTGATTTTAAAACAACAAAATCTCAAAATCTACTTTGCTGAAGTTATTGAAGATGGAACAGTCTGGCCTCAAACAAGATTATCATTCTTGATGCCACACACACAGAGAAATGTACCAATATCCTACTGCCCATGCAGTCTGGATGTTCTTGCAGACTTCCTGATAGAAAAGCATCTCAAAGCCAAGAGTAGTTTACCATAACAAAAAAAATGGTAACGGGAATAATCTACAAAGCTATAGATTCATATGATTCTATGTTCCCTGAAATCAGTGGAAGACTTTTGGACATGCAACTGAAGACCGTTCTCTTTACTCAGAAATGTAATTCTTTCGGATTCAAGCAAACTAAATGCATGGTTCCAGCAAGCGTGATTTGGCCCACTGCTGCTGGAGCGATCTCAGGGATAGCACAGCAACTGCAAAATGAAGGGAAGGAGACCTGGCATGCTTTCTCCATATTGAATGCACTTCAGACATGTCCAGTACACTTTCCATCTTGGGGAAGCTACAAAGCACCCTTTGATTTTGAAGGAACTTTGGATTACTCTCCATCCGCCCAGATAATGAAAACAAGATCCACAGGTACTGTAGTGTTTCAGAAATCAGATAATGAACTGAAATCATATATTTCATGGATTAGGCTCTCTCTGAATCAATTTATATTGGGTATTTTGCTGGGAGACTGACCCAGATTCCATACATTTTTTTAATTAATGGAAAATCACTTCAGCCAATTCTCCCATTATGGATGACATATTTCACCGTTGTTCAATATTAAATCATAAGAAAAAAAAAAGAATGGAGAGATGTAGGAGTTAGCTTTTCACTTCCCCACACTGGCTTCTGAACCTTCCTGAACGCTTGTGCCTAGACTTTATATGCGATTAGTCTGATGGGCCACTGAACTGCCTTCAGATTACTGGGTTCCAAATTCAAAAGGTTCTCTTCTATTATTGTTACTTAAAAATTCAGCCCCCTATTTTCTTAACAAAGGTGCAAGTCAAAATAGAGTTTTATAACAAGTTATAATATGTTTTCTCTGGCTGCCTGCCTGCGGTTGTTTGGATAGCTGGCAGAGCGTGTATCTGACAGTCCAGGAACACGTGGATAGTTTGCCATTCCTACAGGGATCTATCTTGGGCAATAAATTTGGTCTGGATGTCTGTTAGTAGAGTATGTCAAAACTGTGCCAAAAGCACTTTTGGATGTATAATAATAATAAATGAACGTTGTACAGCATTATTAGAGGAATTCTAATACAAGTTGTCCATCATTTTGCAGTAAGTTCTTTACCATGTTACTCGATTTATGTCTCATAATAAATTAACCATATCAAGTACTTCATCCCATAGCTTCAGAAAAATAAACAGCCATAAGTCTAGGTAACTTCTGTGTCAACAGAACAATGCCCGTGTCCCTGTGTGTTCCTGCAGCACACAACTCAAACAAACACAGGTCTAGAAGCCAAGCACATGGACGGAGCAGGAAAGCACCGTCTAAGCACAAGCAGCAGAGCCGCCAGCCACACACTCGCCTGAGGTTCTGCTGAAGTCCTCAGCTGATGGCATTTACTGCCACATTCCACCGCACTCTGTCTGTAACAGCCAATCTGAAAGGTTTTATCTTTATATAGTTTCCCAGTCTGATGCAGAAATGTGGATAATACCTCCCAGCTGGAAAAATACTAATTGCTATGAGAATCATGCCGATATTTTACAATACGGCAGTCAGCATTTATAAAACAATAGCTGCTGTTCAAAGCAAACAAACGCATAAGAAATGTTGCAAGATTAGTGGAAAGTTTCATAAGTACGAGAATAGGTAAATACTCAGAATGATATGGGTATCTACAAATTTTGTGTGCCTTTGTGAAAACAGATGTGCTCCTATGTCAGGACTCTCAGTAGGAGGGTTAGGCACGCGATGGTGCAAACAACCTTTGCACACAGGGAGATGCAGACAGTGGCACAAACAGTTGTAATGCTCGAGGAAAAATTACACCTTAATCTGCGTCATGGAGGGGGAAGAGTAAAAAAGGATTTTATTTGGAAAATGGAAAGTCATCAAAATTCAAACTTTGCAAAGGGAAATCCATCATTCAGCTTTCACCAGTAGCTAAAAATGGCAATATCCTATTTTATGGTCAACAGACACGAGAAACACTTTGCAGCACCAGGTTTGAAAATGATGGCTAAAGCTCAGGAATCAAAAACTAGTCTGAGGAAAATCAAGAGCTCACTGTTTTGAAGCTGACAGAAGTTACAGGTGCACCTACTTGCCAAAAGCTGATTTGTTAAGGAAGCAAACAGAGACTAGGAAGTGCCCATGCCAGAGCAGTGACTCGCAGGCACTGAATGCCCAGAGATGGCCTGAGGGGATGCACACAGGAATGCAAGCTGGCCGAATTAGAAAGCAGCAAATGATCCTTTCTCCAGCGTTTCACAAACCCAGCACACGCAGCTCCACGCGTTGCACAAGCAGCCTGCACTCCCCTATCCTGATAAGAGCACATACCTCTGAGCGAGCCCGCGTGCTGCCAGCTCTCTGAACACAGCCGCAGGTGGGCAGCCACACAACTGATGTGCACTGCGCGTGCTTTGTGCTCACACTATGACAGTTCTCAAGGAAAACCTTTGGCAGAGCGCCTTGCGCTTCAGTTGTGCAGTTTCCACCTCCAGCAACCGAAGCCCAGAGCTGAGCTCCTGCAGAGCACTGAGAAGACACACAGCGCAGCACAGCACTGCAAGGAGATAGAGAAACACATGGCTCAGGCTGGTAAATGCCACAGTTAGGAACTGACGAAGAACAAACAGGAAACATCCAAGTGAAAATCATATTTCACTTTTTATCCGAACAAATGCATTGGTTTATTGTGCCTGGAGGAGTGGCATGAAGGTTAGAGTGCCGTGGCTCAGACGTCCCTGAGGACTCTCCTGAACATCTGCTACGAAGCCATTGGTGGCAGTGAGGACTGGTCTCAAAGCAGTCCATCTCGGTTTCAAGGTTAATAGCTGTTTTTCCATGGTCACAGTATGACCAATTCCTTTCTGTGCCATTTGTATTCTGACACTGCCTTAAGGGGCCTCTGGCCATCCCAACATCCATAGCGCAAGCAGACTCTGGGGAAACCTGTCAATGCTGTAGCAGTAAAGGTATCAGCAAAGGCAGACTCCCCCGGCAAACACTGAGCAAGCTACTTCAGGAAAGCCCAGCTTGGGCAAATGCCTGCATCTGCACTAGGGTTTGTGCTATGAGGGCTTGAGTTCTTTGCACTTGTGACCCCTCCAGCTGCATCAAAGTGACCCAGCCTAACCTGTTTTTCTCCCTCCAAAATAACCAGAGGAGGACATAGGAAGTCATATGAAATGCTAGTACATCACATCAGCCAAGCATTCTGTTGAGGACGAGGTCTAGAAGCCCCCTCCGTGCCCTCTCCCAGCTCCCCAGGTGTGATGCTGCACAGCACCCCACTGTTACCACTCAGCTCCCACTCACCTCCACTGAGACCAGCTCCAACCTGTCCTCACAGCAAACTGCTCAATTTGGGAGCAGAACCCCCTTGGGAACAGGACAGCTAGAGGTCTAAACGCTATGGTTGGTGCTAAGGATTAAATCTGGATACGTGAGCAATAAGTACCTTTCCACTTGAGCCCATGGCTGTTCATTTCTCTAGCTGTGTGCAAAGTGATGTTCATGGGCTCGCCTACATTTTGGACTCTGGTTTTCTCCAGTTTGGCTGTCAGTGCATGCTCACATTCACTGACAATGGGAAATGGGAAAACCCAATGCCTGGTTTATATATCTAAAGCCTTTAAAGGCTGTCTAATAGCATTACATATTTCTTAACACAATTTAATTTGCATACGTGCAACTCTTAAAAACTCTGATTTTCCTGACAACCAGAGCTGATGTGTTTTGATTCTGCTTTTATTGTGTATACTAGTTCCTATTAGTACCATCATAATAATATATACAGAACGAGTAATTCACGAAGTAAAAGCTTTTCTTCCTTTCTAAAAGCCACTTAATGTAAACTGTAAACATCACGAACACTCTCATTCAGAGTGAGTCAAAGTCCTTAGCTGGGGCCAAGAGGCACAAGATGAAATGTCTGCAAATGATGATGGATGGCTTTAGGCAGGGACTGCTCAAATTTGCACTGGAACCACTCCGAGCACCTTAGCAGAGAACAGCAAGCTGGAAAGCATCAGCAGCCATTCCAGTTAGGCTATAACTCCTCAAGAGAGCAAGGAGTTTTTCTTACATGAAACATTTTCATTGACAGAAATAGTAAAAATCACCTCTTCTCAAAGCCACTAATCCTTTGCATCATGTATGCATTCAGAATAAGCCCCACGTAAATCTTGGTAGCGTTCATCACGTGTCACAACATCTGGCATCACACTGCCTGTGAGCATGGTCAAATATGCCATGCTTTAAAGAATATTCAGTGTAAGAAAAACTGTGAACGTAACAGCATTTATTGCCTACATGTAATCAGACATTGTCTAGAGATGCTCAATGAGCTTGACCGCTTCAGCCAAAGATCAGCAAGGTACATAAGAACATGCAAAACTTCAAGCATATGTGCTTCGCCCCTGATTTCAGCTGGGAAAGTCATAGTTTTCAGTTAAGTACATACTTCACAGCTTTATGGAAACATGAATTTAAGACATGAGAATTTGAGGTAGAGGTTTCTTTGTGTGTTTTGGTTTGTTTTTCACTCCTCCTGTTTGGACGGATTTCTTCAGCACTTCTATTATTTTTGACTGATTATTACTCAATTTATTTTTAATTTAATTTCATATGTGCCATATTTCCTTCCAGACAGAACACTTTCTCTTTAATAGATTTCTGTCATGAAATACTGACCTATTTACCACTGGAAAGAAGTAAAATATAGGATCTGGTATAATGTCTGCTGAAATTGGTCTTGAACAGGTGCGGGATCTGACACTCATAGAAGCCAGTAAAATGCAAACGGTATTTTGTTATTGAGGCAAATGGCAAGCTTTAAAGCACCACCTGTGTATATTTTGCAACATATCATGAAAGTGGTGAGAACCGTCCTCATTTATTCATGCATTAACTTGTGACATTTGGCTCAGAACAAAAGGGTAAGTTATGAGACGTCAAGGAAAAATGATATGTCACGCTGTAAGATGGTGCACTTTATATTTTACTGCTTGCTTCAGAGTTACGCTCAGCCTGCAGCAGGGAAAGGGTCCGCTTTTGGTGGGGAGGGAAGAGTCATTTTCCTTACATACTCAAAGAGAGAGCCTAGAATTTTTGTTCATCCGAATACTCCGTAGCCTTTCACCTCTTTGTTAGAGCACAGACCCAACTGCCTAAAAGTTCTGCCATCCCCGCAATGCAAACTTCTCTTCTCTGCCATCTGCCCCAAAAACTCAGCAAGAGAGCCAACAGGCCAGCATAAGGCAAATCCCATTCAAACATGATGTCATGTCTCTGAGTCAGCGAGGCAGATCCCTTGTGCCATGCCCAGGACAGCCGATCCATACCTGCGGTCCAGGCTCTACACTTCCGTTCGTGCAACAAGCGGCTGGGAGAGAGCCGCTCCTATGGCAGAATTCTGTAGCATCAAGCTTTATTTTCTGTTTGTATTTAGCCTGTTTTAATAGCTACAGAGCCACATTAACATAAGAAATTGCAGTGTTGCTTTGCTATTTACTTCAATATATTTACCAGTAAAATCTGACAGCTGACAGCTTGTGAATGTGATGCTAATGTAATCATTACATTTACACTGGATGCAACCCACAACTTTCTGAAATTGTGTGATAATATTTTCAGACTTAAATGATGTTTTAGGAATAAAGACATAAGTATTTGTTTATGAGTAATCTATCTTGAATATGTTCATCAGTAATATTTCTGAAGGCCTCCAATAAAGGTTATTAGATATTAATTAGAAGAGAAACAGCTAATTTGTCTGCCCAAGTGGTTGTCACATAAACCCTGACTTGAAATAGCACATAAGTAAAACAAATATAAACCTGCCACAAAGATGTGAACATGCTGTCCCAAAAGGCAAAACCACTTAACTTGTGTAATTGTCAGTAGAGTCAAGAAAAGCAGTTCTAAGATTCAGTTTTCAACACCAGATTATACAGCATGTCCAAACAGAGCAAATTAAATTAGGCTGCATCTAAATTAGACTTCTTCCAGTGGCAAGAATACTTTACATCACAGAAACATTGATCTGAGGGAGCAGCCACTACCAAGGATGACAACAGAGCTAAGAGGAGACTTTAGAAAGGCAGGCTTAGATCCAATCCATTCCCTCTATCCTTGAGAAAAGCTCATGTGCAGCGGGCTCTTTTGAGTTCTAAGGGCTCTGACAAACCCCACTGTTCTTGTAATACTCCGATGTTTTCATGAAAAGTTGCCTGTTATAGTCCTATTCTGTTCAGGCCATCTCTCTTTGACATAAACCAAATCACCGTATTACCACATTTATTTACAGAGTACTTCAGCAGAACTTTATCATCTAAAAACATCTCCAGTGCCTCAGCATAATAAACCCTAACGGGAAGAGATCAATGTCAGTTTATACACTTCTCATTAAAGCATTCGAACAAAAAGAAAAGCCTGTAAAGGTCTCTTTGCTGTTGAGCTTATTTTAGGATATAAAAAGCTGACCCAGAAGGCATAAGTTTGAAGATTTCTCTGCTCCAGCTCTTCAAGACCCCTTTGTACATTACTTACAAGTAGAGAGGGGCAGGGAAGGGGGGGAGCACTTATCCCCAGGGACACTCCCAATCTCTCTTCAGCCTGTGCTCCTCTGAGTTGCGTCTGCAGCGCCCATTGACTTCAGAAAGAAATGGAGGCTGACAGCCAAGAAGAGGGCCTGGGATGGACCTCGCAAGAAAACCAAAGTCTTATCGGGAGAGGGTGGGGCTTTCCTGAAAAGTACTTTTTTCACCTGACAAATGTCAGAATTTACTTCTCTACAGCTTGCAGCGTATGTCCAAATTCAGACTGCCAGCCGTGAATCCATTTTGGCCAGTGACTCTGCAGTGACTGCGCACAGCAGGAGGTGCCTCTGGCCTGAGAGCCCTGCTGCATTGAGGAACACACCTGGGGGAAATGTCCACCAGCTCCTGAGTGACACTTTTTCAATTGCTGAATAGTAAATTAGAGGGGAGACTGCATGTTTTTATTAAAGTATGGAACCTACCCACTATGTTTGAGGTGGAGGAAAGATATTGCTGCTTATTCAGAAATAATGTCATGGAACAGAATCACAATAACCAGTTCTTCACTCTCTACGTTATCACAATAGATTCAACCTTTCTTCACAAATCCACATTCTACTGATGCAAAAACAAAAAAACAAAACAAAACAAAACAAAACCTAATTGAAATGGTACCGAGCATGGCAGAGCAGGCTGGAACTGAAATATATTTCTGAAATTTGCCACATTCTGGAGGAAATCACAGTATGCTAAATAGTAGCCTATGGATGTTGCAGAACTATTTTACTTTTTTAACTTATTTTAATGGGGAAGAGACTGAGGTAAGACCAGTACCCAAGACAGTCAACCACTGACTTGAATGAAGCAGGCAAATAGGCCCAGGCTGGACAACAGACACAACTCACTACACCAATTCCACCCAATGGTTGTACCTTTGCTGGGCAGAAACAACTCTGTATCTGCTCTGTTTTGAACAACTGATCACCCCGACATCCTTACAGGAAAAGCCACAGGTGCTGGCTGCTGCACTCAGACAGATTTCATCTTCATCTCCCTTCATCCTCCATTTGCAGTGTCCCTCAAGGCAGTACAAAGTTCCTCTCCACGTATGTATCGGTGCTTTCTCCAGGATGGCTGTACCGCACCTTAACTTAGTAAGCAAGCCACAGTCAATGAAAGAACATTTTTTCCAGGGTTAATGGATGTTTTACACCTAAGAAATGTTTGGATTTTTCTGGTAAGGTGCTGTAGGTGAACTGCATTACATAGAATTACATCTCATCAGGCATGATATGAAAACAAGACATATTGGGTAAGCATATCACAGCAAATGTGCCCAGTTTTTCCCTGAAATGAATATATTTTTTGTTGATGAAAGCTTCATCTTACTAACATCCTCTTTCATGTGTTCACCTTCTGTAAATAATATAGATAAGAAAACATCAGCTACTTGCAACTAAATAGCCAGCAGTCTGCCAAGGGTTGTTTAACTGTGGTAACGTTTCGGTGACCAGCACACGTTGTTCTTTGCACACCAAGCCTGCAGCAAAGGTAGATCCCCCTACCTGGGAGCAGGAGGGCAGAGCCTGCAGGAAAGCACGTTTAGCGTGGATAGAAAGGTGTGAACATGTTGTGTGCTAAACATTACAGAAGACCTACCAAGGTTCAGCAGATTAGCACAGACTGAGTAAAATGACTAAAAATGAATGTGCAGTAAGTGGTTTGCCTCTCTTCCTCTAGCAACAATCTGCTTTTATTGAGCATGGAGCTTCACCTAGGTATAATTGTCTGGATACAGAAAAGTTAGGCACTATTGGAAAGTTAATGTGATAGCCCTAATATCTTCTCCAGATTCAAAACACAGCCCTTTCGTAGTAGAAAAAAATTCCTTTTCATCCAAAAATAGGTTAAAATCATCCAGGAGAAGCGCAGCTGAACAAAAGGTCAGTCCTCGCTCAGCTCTGTCACTCCTCTTTAGTATCACAAAGAAAGAAATGGAAAACGTGTGAAAAGCACAAAGGCACCAGAAACCCTGACAGAAACCCACAGCCAACTGCTGGCAGTGCAGGGCTTGGGAGCCGCACAGCCCAGAGCCACGCTGCTCACTGGGAGTCGGGAACCACTGCCCGGTGCTCTGCGGACAGCCCTCCCCAGCTCCATGGCTTGCAACCACCATTTGCCTGGGTCTAAGTCATGAGAAAATATCACTGTGTAACTCGGACTAATGTAGGAGAAAAGACAAACCGTTCTTTGTCGTGATTATCTGCAATAAAGAGGCTCACTGTGTAATTAATAAAACAATGTCTGGGCTGTTCGGCATAGAAAGGTGGCAGTAAGGTGCAAGAGTGACAGTTATCAATAATTCATTGTGTATATTTGCGGTAGGTTGCTTATGGAAGAATCAGAGGGAGATGAAGATAGAAATTAAATTACAAAATCCATAAAACTCCCACTCATTTGTCATTTCACTTTGTTTCAAGGAGTTATATCTATAATAATGAATTTATTAAGCACATTTGAAAATGGCCCTCTCTGCGACAGGAGCAATGCATCACACTGCATCTCACACACTACACTAACATGACTTTCAGCTATCAAGATACATCCTGTTGAACATTTTCTCACCAAGTTATCAGTATAAAGACATCGGAAATGGGAAGATAATGCTGAACTGGGACACACGTTGGAAAAGAGTTTAAACATCTATGCATTTCCTTAATGGTGTTTCTGCACCAGGTCCTTAAGTGTAACATTCTTGCCGATGGAATTGCGTGTTGTTGTGAACTATGCAAAGCATGCCCAAAGTCATTCTGGATTCAAGATAACTTTTCCTTCTGCAGATTTATAATGCTAGATTTAGCGATGATAAACCCCTCAGTGATTTAAGTTAGCTACAGTTTAAGTGCACAACATCGCCAACCCCAAGGGGACAAGGGCAGATCTTCGGGCCAAGGGTACCTCTGGCCATCAGGCTTCTGCAGAGCGATGCTGGGGCCTGGTTCAGAAACTGCGTGAACGATGCTGGGGAGAGTCGATGAGCAAGAGGGGCAGAGAATAGCTTGTCCCTGCTTAGCAGCTGTGGAGACTGACATGGGAGTCAAAGTACCAGACTGCTCCCCTCTGTGCAGGATTTGCAAAAGCCCATTAAGGAAGGCAGCCTGGGAAACTGCAAAGATAAAAAAAGGGAGCGCACAAAAGAGGAAGAAACTGGCACGGAGCTCTTTGATAGAAAAGATGCCGTTTTCTCCAGCCCTGCTAGAAGAAATATTTTCTCCTTGGTTTAGAACTATGCTTCAAAGCCTTGTTATCTGTACTGCACAGCCCCATTAACATCGCTTAGCTGCCATTGCTGGAGATTCATGTTCCTGCACGCTGTTGGCATGGCCTTTCTGACGCCTTTCCCAGGAGGGCAGAGGCCATCCCCAGCAGTACCCAGATCATGGCAGGGCTCCCACATCACCCGCTCTCCGCTTGAGGCAGTGGGACTTGCAGAGCTACCACACAGAGCAGCGTCCCTCGGCACCCTGCCCGCAGCCAGGGTGTCAGCAGGGACTGCTCTGGCCACCCAAGCATCGAGCGGTGCTCCATCAAGCTGTGGCTGAAATCTGAAAAATAATCTGTTTTTTTAAACACAACTGTGCTTTAATTCCTTTTAACTCTGCAGACAGCACACAGCTGTTCCGAGCTAATGGACGCTACTTCTATTGTAAGATTGCTTGAAAATATAACAGATCATACAATGGCGAATGAACAAATACATTTTTATCAACCTCTGAAATGAGTCATTTATCTTCGGGGCTATGTACTGAATTGTGACACCAGAAGATAAGTTTTATCTCTTATACTGTCAAACTCGATCTCACTCAAGCCCCAAATTGCCGAGGATGCAAGTGAAGAGTGAGCTTTTCCCTGGATGAGAGCACAAGCGAGGCCAGCACGCTGCCCTTTCCCTAAGTGGCTTTAATCTCTGGGACGTTTGGCTCCAGCAGAGATGCGTAGTGGAGCCATCCCGCAGCAGGGCAGCGCCAGGCCCGCTGCCCAGGGGTTATCAGCATGCTGGGGCCACCTCCCCTCCCATCCTTCACCTCCTTACTTTTCCCAAAATGCATTAAGCATTTTCCAGCCACCCAATCCCCCTCTGCACGCAGTTAAACACATAAATTTCCTTTTATTGCCTCTTTTAAACAAATCCAACTTTCCATCATACCTTACAATTAAAACTTAATTTGTGTTAATACTTGACAAATGACACCTGATATAGAGGTCAACCCCTTGGGACAGGCTAGCGTTTAAGGCTTTGATGAAAATTAAGCGCTTATGACTCATAAAGCAACAGCTGTAATATTTTCACTTAACTCATGGAGAGCTGGCTCACTTAAAGACACCGCGTCACAAAACTCAGTTATTTCCTTTTGACTCACTTCAGAAAGATCACAAAAATTGTATAGTGGCAGAGGCATCTCACAGTGACGTCCCAGAAATGACTGCTCCTACCAGGACAGAAGCAAGGTGGCAAACACAATTCTAAGGTACGGGGTGTCGAGTCCCCCAGGAAAATGCTGCGTTAATGGGCAGCTGAATTAACACTCTGGTCATCAGCTTGATCTACAAAAAGTCCTCCGAGTCTAACTTCAAATAAGTACTTTTCAAAAAATCGAAGAGCACTGACATGGAAGTAAGAGCCTGTGGCAGGAAAGGAAGCGCAGGAAGATTTATGATAGGCTAATTTCATTTGAAGCAACCTGGTTCCAGCCAGCTGAAGAAAACAGAACTCAAAGGAAATTTAGAGAAAATAACCTTTAGGTCAATTTGGTATCTGTTTCTCTATGTGTGAAGAAACATCCTTCACAAAACCAGGACCCTCTAGTCAGAGGATAACTGAGAATTGGGAGTTACGTGGAGGAGAAACTGTTGCTGCCACCCGCAGCAGCAGCAGATTCTCCGTTATGCAACCAAACCCACAGGCACCACACTCACATCTACAGGGAAAGCATCAGACTGCGATGGACAGACAGACAGACCAGCTTTAAAGGGCCAGGTTCTCTGACATGTTTTTGACCAGTACTGTACTCTGCAAGTAGACCGAGGAGGAAGGAAAGAACTCCTTAAAGACTGCCCGACAAAATAAGGTTGCAAGAATACAGGCATGAATATTTTATTTTAATAAGCCACAATCTTAATTTAAGGATTACTGAAGTGCTTGGACCTGATCTCGAGTCCAAAATGTTTTCTGATGACATTTTCAGGGTGTTCATCTATTTGGAAAACAACAAGTAAATCGCCTATCTGATCCTTGTGCCAACAAAACCAAAAGAGAAACTTGGTTTTCTGCTAATTTATTTGTTTTTATCTGCCTGTAGTTTCTACAGAAACCAATGCCACCTGTGATCTATCTTAGTTATAACCTCTTGTGGCAGTCTGTTTTGCATTTTTTGCCATAACCTTCCATACAAAATTGATCTGTCATGAATAATAGAAGTGCCACCACATTATGTATCTCCGCTTCATAACGTCTGATTCAATATCAAGAATGCTGGCTTTTAAAAAAATCCATACTGTTTTAAACTGGCAAATCCTTAAAAATACTTTCATCCTGCATTCTGAGAGCTGCATAAGTCACTGCAAAATTTCTATTTAACTAAATGGACGAGAAATGTGGACCCTCACCGGTGGGGAAACAGCACAATACACAACAAATTATTTCGGTGAATCCATGCAAGGAATTACAGAGACACCAAGAAACAGGCAGCGTGAAGCGAAAGCAAGCGAGAATGTTCCTCAAATTTCTAATGAGAAACACCCGACAGTGACACACTTAGTCTGAGATTATGTAAAGTAGTTCTAATTACTGATCACAGTTATATACCATGTAATTTCCAATTTCACCTACTTTGTGGGTACTGCCGCTTCAGAAAGAGGAAGCGGTATGTAAGCTGGCTTAAGCCTAACTCTTTTTGAAGAGGAAGAAGGGGAAGAATGTGAATGAGAAGTTAAATGTCAGGTGCTGAATGCCCAAAAAACAGTGGGGTAAATTCTCCATTTGGCAATAACAGTGAAACTGAGTTGTTTCTGAAGATCCCGGTTCAGCTCCAAACCACATGAATTCTGTACTCATCATGAACCCTGAACTTGAACCAAGCTTCTATCCTGGAAGTTCCTATTCAAATATAGTTTGACCTTGGTGCAGTTGCTTAGAGGACAGATGTGGATAAGGAGTGCCTTTATCACAGCATTTTTTTTTCAAGAGGAGATTGCAAGCCATACCCACCTTGTGCTGGGAAAGTTGGAACCCCACCTAAAAGTCCTCTCCTAGGATTTTACTGCTGGATGTATCCTAAAAACATCCAACTGGGATGGGACAAGAGAAGTGGGAATGCTCACCCTTCCTTTAAAAATAAGTTGAAGAGAAAGGGGCTTCACTGGACTGGAATCACTGGGAAAATCCAGAGAGCAGGGATCCTGTTCTGCACAATCTGTACCAGATCAGGGCTGCAGTCCACCATGTAGCCCACTTCACTGACCCCAGCAACCTCAGACTCTTTTCCTCATGATATCATGCCCTTCTCCATGATTGTCTACAGAGCATCTTTCCAGATGTCCAGCTGAATTCATTCTGGCAGAGGGAGGAGCAGATCATGGTTAGTCTGTTAAACTACTAAAAACTGAGCAGCATCACTTTCCTTCTTCCAATTGCTTTTTTTAGGGGCTGGTGTAGGAGAAGGAAAGCAAGAGAGCCCTGCTTGTTCATCTGAGAAGAGGCCCTACTTTCAAGACAGGTTTCCAAGCTCTGATAACACATTGCGCAGAGCCTTTCTGCCGCTGCACACAATGACAGAGGACTCATCCTTCACCCATTCTCCTGCTGGCTGGTTTAAGCTTGGCAGACTGTGTGGTTCCCAGCCCATTCTGAAGCAAGACTGTTCTTTCCCAATGAACTGCCCGAGGGAGCTGAAGGCCACTCGGAGTGTTTTACCGGATCTAGTCTTGAGCTGAGCAGAGCTCACCAGTATTTGTGTGAATCCAACTGACCATATATTAAAAACATTGATTCTGCAGGTCCTTGTTGGCATATACCATGTAGGAGGAGTTCTAAGTAGCGTGGCATAAGATGAACACTCAGCTTTGAATGAAAATATTTTCTATTCTTGTTTCTTTGTCATATTCTTCTATAGCAACAGCACTACTCCAAACTGCACACAGATTTTACTCTTCCTGTCTGATATAGAAGCAGCTGAGCCAGGATGTTCAATGAGCTCTCTCCACCCCTAGATCTCAAAACCTTTTTGTCAATTTCCCATCTCCTGCAACAAGCACAGGAATGGATTGTAGCAGTCTCCTTAGCCCTAGAGCTTTCTTCTTGACTTCTCTCAAAGCACAGGCAATATCTGCCACCTGCATATTTCCACGCACAGTTGTGACCTTGATCTCACCACACGCTTACCATATCTGTTCTTTCAGATCAGGCACAGAAAAATACCGACCTCCCCACTGCAGGCTGCCAGTGAGTTCTGTGTTCTGTCCTAGCAAGTACACATGCGAATTATGCATACTGATGGGCATATATTTTGGTACAGCTGTTTAAAAAGTCAAAGAAAGCATGTAGAGCCTAAGGTCATAGCTATTGTAAAGCAGGCTTCAAAGATTCCCATCACAAGTCACAGAATAAACAGCAATGGAACTTGTCCTGCCTGAAGAAAAATGAAAGAACAATGATTAATATGTTGTAATGGACCTTTTCATCCTTATCATTTCCAGACTGTGGAATGTTATTTCTGGCATAGAGATTCTTGGTCAAGTATGAAGAGTCATCGATTGGATAAAGTGCTTGATTTAGCCCATTTTTATTCTATTGAAAAACAACAGAAAGAGGTTTTAGACAGGAATAAAATCAATAAGGGGAAAAAGTAGAAGTTGGCAGAATAACTGAAACGAAAATGACATATTGGTAATGTTCAATTTTAGCACAAGGATTAATAAAAAAGGACTAGAAATCTACTGTCAGGCATCAAATAACTATCAACCATACTATATATATATATATATATATTTAAGTATCCTTATCCTCTTCCCCCAAAAAAGGCTTTGCAAAGTGGTGCAGGTGTATTTTAAGCTTTACTTGTCAAAGGGGGGTTCCTCCATGGCAAAGCCAAAGCCAGCAGCATCTCTGCTGGCCATCCCGTTCCCCATCCCACTGTCCTCCTCCAGGGAGACCTGGAAGCCTGACTGGTTTGCACTGCGCTTCTCCCATCCCACAACACGCAAGCAGTTACATGTTCTTCTGCAGGAGATCCATGCAGAGGAGATGGTCTTGACCTTAGAACTGCTGTGGAAGAATAGGGGAAAAAAACTAATTTCCTTTTATCCACGCAATTCCATAGTGTCAACTCTTGACAGGCTGAGTCCAGAAGAGAACATGCATGTTCTCTTCTTCTCCAAAGGTTAATTATTATTTATATGAAATAATACCACAAAGTCTAGGTCAAAATTAGGTCCCCATAATGCTGCAGGTCCATATAATCAATTTCAGGTACTTTAAAATGTTCAAAATGTACTTTTTAAGGGAATTAAGTTAGGACAGTGGTTGAGAAAATGCAATGTTAGCAGTCATAAAACCCTGGACAACACCTTACTCTCATTTATTAAGCAAAAACTCTGGGAATCATGTTCTATCCTGAGCACCACTCATCTGCACAAAGTTAAACAGCTGGCCTCTTGAACAAAGCACATTACAGGGGTTTCTTGAGGCAGTATCTAGAGATGGAGAGGATTCAGTGTTTTCAGACAACCTAAGGTAGGGCACTGTTTTTGGAATGGACAGATTGGATTTATTTCACACTGAAATAAATGGTGGGAGGATATGGTCTCTCCTGCAGCTCCAGAAAGCAGTCTGGTTTTAGGAGAAAAGACAAAAAAGAAATAAAAGCAAAATATTTCCATTGATGAAAAGATCACAGCCTCGTTGTGGCAAATAACTTGGGCTGCTCATAGGAACAACCCTCTTCTGTCCACACAACATAACTGGAGCAGCAGAACTACACTGAAACCTCTGCAGGGCTTTGTTCCCAGTGATCCTTAATAGGAGCTTTCTCCTGCTTGCCCTCTGTGCCCGTTGCACAGCCAGCCAGGGCCGCAGTGCTTGGCACTGACCCAGCAGGCAAACACTCTGCCAGGCGTCAAGATCCTCAGGAAGAGTCAACATTGGCTCCTTCTTCCTCCAGCTCTGTGATCAGAACTTCCACAGGGAGGCTGATAAGGCAAACGGGCTGTTATTGTTAAATACAGCAAGTACACATGGGATAGATTAATCTCCACTTTACTCCAGGGTGACTGATAGCCTGAGTCAAGTTGGAGAGATAGGAAAATGAGTTTCTTTCTTTGCTTAATGTCACATTAAGTTTCTTGTTCATCAGAACAGGAATGCAGCTCATAGGGGAGAAAACTACTTATTCATAACTCAAGGAAGGTAATAAGTGGTAAAGTCACAGGAAAGGGTGGAGAGCGCAAATATCCCATCAGTGGAAGAGAGGAAAGTTTCTCCTGAATACATGCACACACAAAGCTCAAAACTGAAAGCACTCTGAATCACAGACATGTGAAGGTCAGAAAAGACTGCTTTTGCCCTTTCTTCTGGACTGCACCTTGAAGCAGAGTACATCTCCTTTTCCTCCTCCTACTTGTCTTCATTAGCTGAACTGCCCATACACACAGCACTCTGTTCCGAGAGCTCAAGGGCAGCTGTGCATTCTCTGGGCATGGGCAGGGAGCTTGGAGGACCCATACAGCTCTTCACATTCCCAGGTGCACAGAGACCAGCTGCAGCAATTTGTATCACCAAGCATTTCCATGGGATACCACAGCTTGGTCTCCTATTTCCAAATCTTTTGGCAACAATTTTCTGCCATCCTCCCTCTCCCTACACTTTTCTTTCCACTATTCTCCAGCCACTGTCCTTCAGCTACCTTCTACCAGAGGCCAGGGAGACCTGAAGGGCTCACACCTTGCCCTGCCCCAGCACCTGCATGGGTAAATATCGCTGGTCTCCCCCTGGAGCACACTGGAGCCCCTGTCACAGGCTCTTTTCATTGTGTATCAAGGCCAGGGCCAAGGACAAACTGCTCCTTTGTAAAATAGAGACCCCGGGGAGAGGGAGGAGAGGGTAAGTCAGGTTCTTATTGAAGTCAATGAGCAGGATCAAACCACTAATCTGGGTAAACAAAATACAGAAAATGACATTGATTGCAGATTGGCTTTAACAATGAATAATTGTACTTTGATGTGCACATAAATGTGATAAAAATCAAGGCAATATATTCAAAACAAAACAAAAGAAAAAATACAAAGGGATATTTTACAACTAGGGTCCATTACCATCTATCCTAACAAGATTAAGCAGTAATTGCTGTGTCAAGAAAAAATATAGTGGGCTCAGCAAATGAAAGATCACGTTAGGATCCCATTGTATTATAGGCTCAGGTCTGGCTGGAGAGCAGCAATGGGATTTTTCCACCACTGCACAACCAGATTATTATTATTTTTTTAAGTATCAAAGGCCTTTTCCTGGAAATGTAATTATTCACAATAAAAATGTTCCTCTCTACGCATT
Source organism: Numida meleagris (assembly GCF_002078875.1). Taxonomy (NCBI): domain Eukaryota; kingdom Metazoa; phylum Chordata; class Aves; order Galliformes; family Numididae; genus Numida; species Numida meleagris. The sequence continues at coordinate 16,512,958 of NC_034412.1, forward strand.
TATGTAAGCCATGCTGAAGCTAGCTGCAGGCTTTTCCTTCTTCCAGTTTATTATAAAAATATCTTGAAATCAGTACTGTTTTTTTTAGCGTGATTTCTTGGCCTATGTTTTCTTACTGAGCACAGTTTCTAATAGTGAGATTAGACTTGATCATCTCACAGAGCAAGTTTCAGTATCATCTCACATGAATAAATCAATGCAGTGGTTTGCTAAAGATATTTGAACTTGCATTGCCCAGGAGGTAATACAAGATTGTTTAAGCTGGAGTCTTCATAGAGACTTCAAGAACAAGACAACGATATCATACTAGAATTCAGCAAAAATTAAGCAATGACACTTTCAAGGTCTCTTTGAAAGTTTCTGCCTTAATGCTTCTTGGACCTATACACTAAGTATAATGTAAACAAAGGACAATTGTTGAACCGATACATCTTCTATGGCAAGTGAATACTTTTGTCATAACCTTTATGAAGATAAATGTAGAAAGGCTAGAAATAAATAGCAGGTGGAAGAACTTTGCATTTCCTCCTTGATCTCTTTATTACTGAAATCCTTTAGGCAGGTGAGAAAATAAGTTGCAACTTTCTGAGACACTTTGAGGTATAATAATCTATTCCAAAGAGGCTCAGTGATGTTATTAATGAGTAGTGATGTTTCTTACATCAGTAAACACATTGTGATGGTAATGGAAGAATCTCTCTGGATCACTGTGGTGGAGGCTAGATGAAAAGCTCACCTTAGGACATATTCTAACAGCGCATTTGTTCAGATCCTGCATGTCAGTACAGTATCAGTGCAATGTAAATGTGGAACACGTTCCTACCCGTAACTAGCTTCAGGCAGAGAACAGTCAGGAGCAGACAGGCCTGAGGAAAACAGAGTTCAGCTCACGCAAAAGATGAAAACTGAATTTATGTTTGGTCTTCCTTACGTAAGGGACAAAAGCAAGTGAGCTTCAGTGGCAAAAGAAAGAAGATGAAAGAAGCAGAGACCGGTCCTTTTGTTGTATTAAATCAGTTGGCACTAACAAACTCACTCCTCTCCCATTTTCCTGTTTGCTGCCTCTTAAACAACAGTACTCCACAAGTTACATCAGCAGTCAAATCTCGTGCCTCCATCATTTGAGCCGCTATATGTGCTGCAGGTTTTATTCCCACCTGCTCCTTGTTGAGTCAGCAGGGCCTTCCCCAGCCCCCACCCCACTCACTGGTGTGGGCAGTGATCTGGCACAGGAATTCCCCAAGTGTTGCCACACCGAGGACCACTGAAGTCCAACACTGAGTTGTCACTTGTAAACCAGCCTTCGTATTTCTCTTCATGTGCCCACATCTGTTCTGTCGCAGGAACCCATCTGTGGAATATTAACTCAGGGCAGGGAACAATGAGCATGCATGTCCATGCTTGCTGTACTGACATCCCTTTCAAGAGTTGCTACCTTCGCCCTCCTCACTCTCATATCTTTTGGAAACAAGACTTACATATTGCAGCATATTTTGTCCTTACAAACTGGCACACTTATCACAGACTGCATAGGAATAGCAATAAGCAAGCTAGACACACAGATAAAGGAATCACAGAATTATTTGAGTTGGAAGAGACCTTCAAAGGCCATCTGTTCCAACTGCCCTGCAGTGAACAGGAACACCTACAGCTCCATCAGGTGCTCAGAGCCTGGTGCATCCTGACCTTGAATGTCTCCAGGGATGGAGCATCCACCACCTTTCTGGGCAACCTACGCCAGTGCCTCACCACTCTATTGTAAAAAAAACTTCTTCCTTATATCCAATCTAAATCTACCCTGTTTTAGTATGAAACCATTTCCCCTTGTCCTATCACAACAGACCCTGCTAAAGAGTCTGTCCCCAGCTCCCTCAGCCTGTCCTCGTAGGGGAGGTGTTCCTTGGAGGATTTTTGTGGCTCTCCTCTGGATGCACTCCAACAGGTCCATGTCTCTCCTGTACTGAGGACTCCACATCTGGGCACAGTACTCCAGGTGAGGTCTCACCTGCACAGAGCGGTGGGGCAGGATCATCTCCCTTCACCTACCAGCCACACTTCTTTTCATTATACCAGGGCCCTAAGAGCAGTTTAAAACACAGCAAACAAAACCACATTCATGCTTATTTGTTTTAAGGTAGGTATTTTGTAATCAAAAAACCACAGACTAATTAGCCAGTGTACCCCTAGTCAGCATTCTGGTGCAACGTGAGTGATATACAGCAAACTGCCATTGTTGACAATAATGCAACCCAAGAGAGGACTGTAAAATTGCTTGGAAAAGAAAAAAAACTAAAGATCCAGGGCTATGACCATGGCTGTAAGTAAATAATACATATTTTTGGCTATCCTAAACATACTTAGCTGCTTGTACACTTTTCCATAAGATACTTACATGATCTTCTATTTTTAGGCATTGGTAATTGGAGTTTATGATTTACATATTACAGTGCAGTAGAATCCAATTATAGCAAATCTACGGAGAGACTGTATTTATTTCAGGAGAAGATACTGAGGAACCATGTCAACACGTAGCAGCGTAATGACCTGCTCACTTTCTGGCTTTCATGCAAAACATTGAGATGATTAGGTTTCAGACACTGCACGAGGATAGTTAAGGATGAGCTAGAAAACCATTCCACATCTGTGTTTGTTTTATTAGCAGAACCATTTCTGGAAGAAAACAGGAAAGCGACTGCTGATCCAGCTGCTAATTTTGGCTAATCCTTTTAAGTCACTAACTCCATTACCAAACACTACTTCTTGTAATCATTTTTCCATCTCCTCCGTTCTACATTAAGTATAAATTTCTTGACATTTCCCCCATCAGCACTGAAGCATAATTATAATAAATGTTAATTGCATATATTTTAAGTTCCATGGAAGCTCAGTTATGGAGAAGATAGTTTGTCGATGGTAAATTGACAGCCAATATGTAATAAGCGAATGAATGAAAAATAGAAGTTCATATATGTTCTGGATGAGTCTGGATGGAAGAAAGAAAAATATACATTTTTTATTGATAGTTACTCAGTCTATTGACAAAATGACCACAAATGATAATTCCCTTGATCTGAGTGGAGCTGGCCATAGGCAATTGCTGGTACCCATCAAAACTCAGACTATTGCTCTGTTTCTCACCAGAGCCGTGACTGCAAGTCACTCTGCAGACTCAGTTTTATGCAGGTAAATTTAAGGAGACTATCGCTCTGCTCTGAATTAAGATATACTTAGCTGATTTTCTGATGAATTTTGTGTGAGCTGGGATTATCAAAGCTGCTGAGAAAATGCGAGGACCCAATACACCTATTTATTTTGAAAATTTCAGGCTAATGACCTGTGTGTTTCAAATATTTTCTTCCTCGTGGGTCTGCTGTCTTCAGGAAAATAGCTGCACATGCTGCTGTGATATTTTTTTTACATTTCTCCCACTCTTTTTCCACAGCAATCTTCTGTTATGATTATTCTCGAGTCAGTCATTGTAACAAGCTTGTGCTTGATTAATTAATAAGCCCAGCAAAGGGCAATCAGGGAAGTACATCGCTCCCCCTCCTCTGTTTGAAAATTGCAGCTCGGTGTGGCTGACTGCAGAGCCGGGCTGAACAATGGCACTTTGAAGTCAGTAACCCTCTATGCTTTATTCCAAAAGTGTAGCAAAAATTAATAACGTTGTTCGAAAAAGCTCGTTTGTATCTTTAAAGTATCAGAAAATATACAGTATTGTGAGAAAATGAAGTGTTATTGCTCTGTCTCTGCCTGTAGCTCTCTTTGGTGTCGTGGGGAAATTACGGTCTGGTAACAAAGAAGGTAAGGGAGCATCTGCAGCAGGATTTGCTAAGGCTCATCAACAGCTGTGTGCACTGTAACTTCATTTACTTTTCCCACTAAAATTGTGCATAACTGAATGTGATGCAATAAAGCTTGGGTTCAGGAAGACAGTAGTATCATTGCAGACTTTTAGATAGACTTTTTAGACTTTTTTCTCCGAGACTGATGAGAAATGACTACAAAATAAAAATCTGCTTCATTTCTATTATAAAAAAAAATCAAAACCAATGCTGCCAGCTAACCATTAACTGAAAAATAATGAGGGCTAATGAAATAGCGAGAGTCCAGATCATTCAGTGCTCAGACAAGTCTCTTAAGGGAACTGAAAATGAATTAGCCCGAGTTTGACAGCAGCATAAAAAGGCAACTAAGACACTGGAAGGTGGGGATGAGGCTGTCAGAGAAGAAGTAGGGAACAGATTGACAGACAGCCTTGTATGAAAAAGAGTAATTTAGGGGTTAGAGAATAACTAGGAAAAATGTTATAATAGTTAGAAATCATTTTAGAAAAGTAGAGCTAAGCAGACTCTTTTATTCCAGCATTAGGACTATTCAATGGCCCTGCATCATCATGAAGAGGGTCAGAACAGACAACCATAACGGTCCCTTCTGGCCTTGAAATCTATGACTCTATTAAAACTATCCAGACTAAACACCACTGCAATTCTGCATTCCCAATTTGGTGAGGATTCTTCTTTTTCTGTGTTACATAAAGCTCATCCTACATAGCTGTTATTATTCCACTCCCTCTATTTGTCAGTACATAGGTAACACGATGGTCCCAACAGCTGAGCTGGAATATCCCAGCTGCTTAACATAAACGTCCAGCGAAGGCTATGGAACCTGATGCTGGGATGTGTGGGCTGTAAGCACTTGACCTCAGCACCCTCTGACATTAGCCCCTGCTTTGTGCGAGGGAACGGACTGGCTGAGCTTCGGGGCTCCTTTCTAACCGGCATTTTTCTAAATATTTTGACCAACACTGCAACACAGGAGCAGGTAAGAGAAGTACATATTTCTATGTTTCATCAGAGAGTAAAATCCCTCTCCACGGTTTTATATCTGCGTTTACTCAAAACTAACCCAACTTGAACATACCTCTCCCCAGATAAAGCCTGGTCAAGATCCAAAGACAAGCAGAACGGCATGTCAGTCCCCTGGGAAGTGCCTCATCCATTAGCCACATTTGGAGTATGTCTAAGGAACGAAGGCTGTGCAAAACATATCTGTAATGGCTCTGTTTTAAAAACAAACATGAGGCAGTATCACTGCCATCTGTAGTTTATGCAGCAGATGAGTACTGGGAGGACCAGCAGGACTTTGATGTTAAGCCCTGCCTAGCCTAACACTGAAGCTAAGACTTCACATCTCTTTGGAGAGCACTGTGGTCACCAAGTGACAGGCTGGGAAAACTTCATTCCCACCCCAGAGGCTGCAGCACTGTGCAGGAAGAGAGAGCACAGCACTGGGTGTCAGAAGATGAGCAGGATGGAGCAGGGCCCTGTTATCAGGACCCTCAATTACTTAGGGCAGAATCCCAAGCTCTGACACTTGGACTTTGAATGGTTGGCACAAAATGGAAACAGGAACTGGGGCCAGGACACTTGGAAAAACAACTCAGGTTGTTACAGCTCTGCAGGAGGGACATTAATAAATCTGTGCAACATAAGTCTGTCATTTCTAAAGATAACTTGCTCTAGGCTGGACAGCAAGAGCCCAAAAAAATGACACTAAAAGCAAAAGTCTAAGTCTACCTAAGTACTGAACAGTACAGCACACATGAATTGCTTGGATAAGACCCGAGAAGACTAAGAAAGTCCCTTTCTGATGAACTTCTTGTAGCACTTGTTAGACAAGAGGTTTACATTTATGTCCTTGCTTAAAAATATATCCACCCTCATCCATGCTCACTAATGGGACCCATCCACTGTTTGTTTGTTCTTTTTTTCTTTTTTTAAATTTCCTGCCTACAAGCCACTGCATTTGTGATGGGTGCAGTGTGTGCACACATATGTTGGACAAAAACCAGTACAGATACACAGGCTTGTTTGTGATAAGCGCCTCACACCCAGCCTGTGTCTGAGTCTCTGAACTCCTTGGGAACAGCTGGGATCGTTAAACAAAGCTCAGAAAACCTCTTGCAGCATGCAGGGAGCAAATGAAAAAGTGAGTTGGTGTAATCTTCTTTCGGAATTACTGCCCCGCATTCTGGTGATTTCAGTAACTCCTCTACTCGTGGCAGTTTCATGCTTACTGGAAAGGTCACGCCAATAAGCTCAGCACCTTTTATTCAGACTCACAGACCAAGATGTCTTAGCTAATTGAGAGTCCACCTGGATAATTTGCTTCAGTACTTTCTTGCAATTTTTCATAAAGCTATCAGATGTTGCTTCTAAAGAAGGTCCTTTTCAATACACAAACAAAAAAAGATTTTTAACAGAAGGAAAAGACAGTAAAAGGCAAGACACACAGTTTGCCATGTGTAAGGGAAATGCACAAGAATGGCAGGAGCGTAACAGCAGTCTACATAAGGTGATACGAGGACTGGCATGTTTATCATATTCGCTACCTTCTCTACCAGGATTCTGAGCCTGCTTGCAATAATTTCTGGATCTGACATAGCAGGGAAAAAATGGAAAGTAAAATGCAAGAGATTTGGTCTATCCATGTCATCCAGCGACGTGAGGAATCTCAATATCTTGCGTTCCCAATTGTTGAGATTAAGGCTTGTCAAACAACAGGACAAATACTTTTAAGAGCACTGATGTAAATTGCGGAGCCAGAGCATGCAACATTCTGGGGTTTCCTCAGTTCCTCTGAAGGAAGGATCTGAAGCATGGGTCAGCTCATGCAGCTGAGGTGGAGCACCTCCCTCAGCAGCTCTCTGCGAGGATTCTGTGCACAGAGGGTACAGAACATGCATGTGCCTGGGAGCAACTACTTCTCCTCCTCACTGCTCTCTTCTTCTTGGAGCAGAGCCATGCCCTGCCCTTTCCAAGAGAGCATTGACAGGGCACCAGTACAGACTCAGAGCAGTATTTCTGCCAGAATGGGATGTCTGGTAGATTTGAAAATCACTGCCAGGAGGACCAAATGAAAAAGCCAGTACTATTAAAAGTTACCAATTTTGCTTTGTTAAGTACAATTAAAAATCATTGGAGGAGGGGGAGGAAGAAAATCAACATTTATCCATCTGCAACATTTGGGTAGTTCCCACTCCCACAATTGGAGCCTGGCGCTGGCAGCACCTGCTGTGGCATTTGGGCAGCTCAGACAGAGCTCGAGGTTGAGCAATGCCAGCATCAGAGCAAAACCCACTTGTTTTTAAACGATGGCCTTACTGACAAAAGTGGGATTCCTCCCATGGGAAAAGGACATTCCAGATGTTCATTTAGAATGTCCGTAATTATGTTAGTAGCAAATTATATATAATTACAATTTTATTGTCTTTGAATGTATCTATCATTACCTTTGTCTCTGATGGGCTCCTTCTTAAGAGATGCCAACTTTTGGCAGCCTCAATCCCACCCAGTGCTCCCACTGACTCAAACAGCAGCAGGACTGGATTCACATGTAATTAGAGAAAATAAAGCAATGGGAGCTGCATGTATTCCTAGACCAAAGTCAGCAGAGACATCCTGACAAACACACAGACAGAAAGCTCCTTTCTTAAGTATGCCAGGTGCTGCAAGTAACAGGAGTGCTGGCCTGCAGGTGGAGGCAGCTATGAAACTAGTGGGGATCACAGGTGCATCTGTGGTCAGAATTAGGTTTTTTTTTCTACACAACGCTGAACTCATGGAGGACTCTTGAAGGAACTCCCTGAAACTAAAATGAAGGTCAAATGAGAACAAGTGAGAAAGCAGTTCTGTTTTATTAACTTGAAAAGACTAATTCTAAAAATGTATATGTTTATGACTTAAAAACCTAAATATTTCAAAGCAAATCAATCTCATAGAATATTGACATTTAAAGGACTTTTATGTGATTATTTACACTAAATAAAAATATCAGAAGAACATCTTCGTCTGAAACAAGTTCTGAAATATCATAAGTAACAATGCGTTCATGGTAATTAATGTTCTACATTGCCAGAGAGGAAAAACTAATGAAGCAAGTCGGGGTACAGAAAAAAATATAACCTTGTTAAAGTAGTTTTAATTTCTGTACCAAAAGTGCATGTGTTTCTATGCTAATTCCTGTTCTCTTTGTTAAAGGAGAGGCATGATTACTCTTAGAATTTATTTCTAAATAAAGATAAGTTGCTAGAGATGCAGGATGCTCAGCAAACCACCTTTCAGAAAAGAATTTAAATCACTGATTTTATTGCCTTTCCCTCCCTCTCACTTCACCCGTTAGCTTAGGCATTTACCAAGACAACAGCAGCATACAAGGTGATAATCAGTGCTACTCAACTCCCTTGGAAATGGTATCTGCTTCCACTGACTTCAATAAAAGCACTAACTAATGTTCACTTTATCCTGAACACATAGAACAAGGTGCCTGCATTGCATAAGCTCAGGAACAGTATTTGGAAACTATGACATTGATTTACCAATAAGAAAACAATAAAAACAAACGTAGAAAGTGTAAGCTGATCCCCTTGAGCATTATCGGGCACCTAAATGTTCAACTTAGCATTAATGTGCCTCCAGATTCACTGTCCTAAGAATCTGGTCCCAGATGTTTTGTACAGCATACTTTGAACAAAGTTATTTTACAAATGTCTCTGTTCCACACAAGTAAAGCTTACGATCATCTGTCAATAGCGCATGCACATAAAAATCCCTTTTGTGCATTTGCATTGTTTAATTAACTTTCTTCAATATACACAACATTCCTCATTTCTTGAGATATATTGCAGGTAAATCAGTATAAGATGGCAGTTCTTTGTCTCCCCTGGAAAGGAAAATTGTTTTTCTCAATTAGACTTTTTCTTTCTCATTGGACCAATAGCACAGCCAAGAATGAACTTATTGCAGACGTAAACACCAGTGTGCATCCCCAGTGTGCTCTCTGCCCAAGTGCTGATAGCCTCAGGATTTGGGGTTTTGTCCTAACCAGGATGCCAAAAGCAGAAGTCATTGTCTCTCACCATCTAAATCAAGATGATAATTACAGGGAGTGAATCTGGAGCTAAGAAGAGGAAAAAGGCTTTTCAATCACTGCCTCTGCATTTCAATCGAAGCCCCATGCTGTACAACACTGGGAACAAGGTGTAAATCAGCTTAAGAACATAGTTCTGCATTCAATGCGTTGTGGTTTACAGCTCCCAAATGACCTTCATCTATCTTCCTTAGCTGTAGAGGTGTATAATTGAACTAAAGAGAGGCTTGAATAATGAGGTTGAGAGTGGCAGCTCCGCTGCTGTTGCTTAATAGTGTACCAGCCCTACATTTTGTTTTCTGATATATAACAAAATACTGTAGTGGGTTCAATTCTTCAAGGTGACACTTGGTGATAGTCCCTCTTTCAGTACAGAAAACGAGCAGATTTTTTTGCAAGCAAAAAATAAAAAACAATCCAAAAAACTATAAATCCTTGGTGCAGCAACGCTCCCAAAAATAATATTATATCAGCTATTTTCTATTCAATATCTGCTCACAAAAGCTCAGAGAGAGAAACCTGCAATTATCTACTCTCCTTATAATAATTTTTTTTATTATTAGATATAATAATAAAGTTAATAACCCTGAGTATGATAATGAGCTCTAAAGACATGCTAAACATATATGACAATAGTACTCAGCTCTTCAAGTCATACTAAGCATCGCTCCTGATATACGAACAGATAGGGTTAGGATGCAAGGGAAAGTAAGTACAGCCTTTTCACCACTCGGTAAAGAATAAACAAGATAGCAATTATTTTCATAGCACTAATAGGAAACGGTGAGAGTTACTCACATATGAGAAGTCACAGAGAGAGTGATGAAGAGTCCGCACAGGCTGCCCAGAGAATCTGTGGATGCCCCATCCCTGGAGATGTTCAAGGCCAGGCTGGATGGGGCCCCAGCCCAATCTTCTGGTGCCTGATTTAGTGGGTGGCAACCCTGCCTGCAGCAGAGGGGTGGGAACTAGATGATCTTTGAGGATCCTGCCAACCCAAGGCATTCTATGGTTTTACAGTATGTACTCAACTCTCCACCCAAGTCGTGTTAAAAGCCAGTCACCCCTGAGAGGGGAACAAGTAAGGTAAGGAGAAGGGAAAGTAAGCACTGTCCCCTTCCCTCTTGGTGAGGAATACCCGGGACAGCATTTATTTTATATCCTATACCAGCGCTATCGCAGCTGGTGCATTTATCAATGACAATCCAAAATCTGTTACATCTGATGCTTCAAAGAATCATTTATTGTTCAATGTTTGTGAAACTGCCCCTGTGAAAGTCCTTGGTTGGACTCCAGCAGGGAAACAGCAAAACTATTAACACAACTACCAGAAAGCAAATCTCTGCCTATGTGTGTGCCCTGTGATGCCACTGGAGAGTCACAGTCACCCCATGACCTCACAACACAGCAGGTGCCTAGAAATGCCCCAAGCACCCAGCCCACTTATTTGTGGAATCAAACTCCATAACCCGAGATTAGGTTATAAAGCAGGTATGTTTATTACGGTGCTGCACCCACACTGTATGCGAGGGGGTCACCGCCCTACCAAACTCGCATAATCATGGGCAGAAATGTTAGATACTTAAAAGCCAAGCTTATACATATTCAGCAGGTTTCCCCGGACCCATCTACATATTCATCATTTCCCGGGAATTCCTTTGCATATGGTCCATCCCTGCAGCGCATGCATTGTAGTTCCTCCTGGTGGTCGTTGGATGAAGGCTCAAGGTCTTCCTCCCCCCTCCTGGTGGTCGTTGGATGAAGGCTCGACGTCTTCATCACTCTGCCCTTTTCACCCCACTGCTGCTTTGCAGAGTCACTCCGCCTTCGGCCGGTTCCTTCTACTGGTCCCTGCTGATAATGGAGTTTCGCCGAGTTCCTTTTCTTATCTTGCCTTACATTCTACTTACCCCAGCCCCATGCAATAGTTAACCCTTCAACTGTCCTGTCTAACTCAATCCCCCCTTTTCTTGAACCTAGCAAATTCTTTTGCTAGATTACTCCATTCCAGGAAAGGGAAGATTTGAAATAACTTCTGCTCTCCACTTTCTGCCTTTCCATTCTTCATAGTTATTCCCAGAGGTTTTACATAGCCATAATACACACCTCACTGCTATGCATGTAAAAGTTAGCAAGATGATTACAATAATACAAGCCACAAAGAGTTGCTTTAGCCATGCAAAATTTGGTAACCAACTGGTTAATTTGCCCCACAGCTCTGTGAACCCAGCAGAGGTATCATCAAGAGATACTTGATGTATCAATCGTGTATGTCTCTGAATCCGTTTCCACGCTCCGAGGCTGGCCAATATAGACACGACAGCTCTGATTTATTCCCTTAATTCTTTTGTAGAATTTACATGAGCGCACCTACTGCGACATACTGTCCAATTAGTACTTGGAATCCCATACCTGGGGAATTCCATTCCTCCATTCCTGAATAGAGCCGTACATATCCGGCAGTCAGAGAGGTTTAACCTCTGTGCCGTGTTCTGAGTGATATGAATTATCGAGCCAGGCTAAAGCAAATCCTACACACGTAGTATTTACAAAATACAAGTTATACATTTTGCTTCTTAAGTTTCAGCTTAAGAGGTCCTTTCTCTTTGACGATCCACTGAGGCTGAGCTGTCCTCTTACAGGCCAGCTCCCTGACCCAATTTAACGATCTCTAATTTGATCAAATGGTTCGTTTTCTCTAGTGGCCTTATGGTGTGTGCAGCTGCCAATCAATTCCCAATAACCTGTTTATTTGCTGCACCACCTTAGCAACAAAATTCTTGTAACAAAATTCTTGTCACCTCCCTAGCCTTATTAATTCTGCAAGGGAATGCCTCTGGCCATCCTGAAAAGGTATTGGTTAGAACTAGCATATAATAGGACCCCCCTTTTCTTGGCAATTCTGAAAAATCAGTTTGCCATTGTTGCCCTGGAAGGTTCTCTTTCCCAATACATCCCTTTTGTTCCCTGTTCCTGGTACTCAGATCGTACAAATACTTTGTAGTGTCTGTTCCCCCAATATGTTTTACTATGTTTCCTTAGGACCAATTTCCATAAAATACTAATGGGCATAACAATGTGTCCATCTGGGTATGCACCTATCTGTCAGATTACTCTCTTCCCTTCTAAACCATTAATTAGATTCCTATCCTCTCTAAAATACTTTACACCTTCTGACTTGGGTTCAGAAATTTGAAGTTTACCGTCTGGAATTAAAGCCAGTTCAGCAATTTATTTTCCTTCAGCTGCCTGCTCTGCCACCTGATCCACCATCCTCTTTCCAGTTTCCTGTACAGTGTTACCTTTGTGATGTCCTTTGCAATGTACACCATGCTGAATTTGTTTTCCTTGTGTGTGAGCAATCCTTGCTCTTTCCAGGTGGTACTATAAGCATGTACCACTCCAGATCCATATTTAGCATCTGTTCGTATATTTAAGGCTCTTGTCAAGGCAGTTATTTCAGCCTTCTGAGCGGAAGTCCCCACAGGTAATGGTTTTGCTTGTGTTACCTTGTCAGTAGTAGCATATCCTGCCTTACAGTTTCCTTGACTCACAAAACTGCTTTCATCGATGAATCCAGGAATCCTCAGCATCGTCCAGTGGTTCCTCCTGTAGGTCTGTCCAACTGGCATAGGCAGTCTCCAAGCAGTTGCACGCTGCTGGCTCGGAGGTAGCTCTGTGTTGGTGCTCTGGGCATTCAGCAAATTGCTTCCTTTCTTCTCTTGGATCAGTTGAGATTTCTGTTGAGAAACCTGATAATCATTTAAACCAAGAAATGCAGCAAACTCACAGTCCATTGTACTCAGTCCTCTTTTGTTACTGTGGCATCCACGTACTGCAGTAAAGTTCCACCTTGGGATGGAGAAACCCAAGTCTCGGGCTCACGAGCTGACTGGTTCTCAAAAAATCACTGGGCTGTTCTCACAACCCTGGGTAACACTGTCCAGGTTAACTGAATCTTTTTCTCTCCATATTGGGGTTTTCCTATTCAAAGCCAAATCCTTTGGCCAAACCAGGCAGAAAAGGCATCCTTTAAATCCAGAAGGTAAACCCCACCTACTCATTCCTTAACTTAGTTATGGATTTGCCACCACTGGGTGTATATAATTTATGTATTCCTACTTATTCTCCCAGCCTGTATTTAATTGGTCCCCAGAAGTAAGCTTTGTCTTGTTGGCCAGTAGTGTCTTCCTACTACTGTTAGAAAAATCATCTGCGGGTAATAATTTATCCTCTTTACCCTGCTCCCCTAGCTGCAATTTAACCAATTTAACCCTAGCAGTGGGTCTGCTAAGGTTAAATTCCCAGGTTCCATCATTCAGCTTTTGTGATCAGAAGCGGTTCCCTCCCCCACTCAGCTTGGTACAGCTTCTTCACAAATGTCTCATTCCCCCGCTATTTGCGTGCTGCTTTTGGTCCAGTGGGGTGGAACCCTCCCTGGGGCCTTCCAAGCTCCCTGCTTTTTCCCTCAGGGGATCTCCAAGTCCTAGGGCTCTTTTCCAGTGCAGTAACAGTAGCAGCCGCTGTTGTTCTTCCCAATTTCCCTGCTATCTCTGTTAATCAATTTTCCAAATCCCTCACATCTCTTCTTGGTCCTGACATCCCTGTTACACCTTGCTCATCTCTTCCTTCCTCAGCCTGTGTCTTTCCCAAATCTTTTTCACTTTCCAAACTTTCATCATTACAAAGACTACTAACATTATATTTCAGTTTCACCTCCTCCCCTCCGGAGGCTTCCAGTGCTAACACCGAGATATCGGGTTTCCTAGATCTCTGCAGATGAAGGCCATTCTCACTTCCAGTGTCCTGTCCCATCCCTTCCCCGTTCACAAGTAACACGCTGCTCACAGCAACAATCTCTGGCTCCCAGCTCTCTCATCTCACTCCAAGAGTGTACTGTTTACGAGCCACAAAGGGGGGGGGGGGGCAGTGTGAGGGGTTGTTCTCGTGCCGGCATCCATCTGCTTTGGCCAGCACAGATCACAAGTCCTAAGATCTCAAACTCATTGTTTTCCTTAACCCTTTTGCCATTTTCATACCCTCAATTACACTTCCACATACCATCAACAATCAGACTTCCACATATCATATACCATCAACAATTACAACTCCATATACCATTAAAACAGTTTGTCCCACTCCCTTCAAAACCCACAAGTTAAACAATTCAGTTCTTCAATTTCCACAAACACCCAGCACTTGGTCTCACACTTAGGAGACTCAGTTATAAAAACTGGTCCTGATACATCATTTATGTTCCTGATTTCTTATTCAATATTTGCCTGGCTCACCAGCAATGTCTCTCCAGTGAGCCAAAATACAACCAGGGGCTCTTTTTGGGATCTCTTTAGACCCCTTGTCCCATAACAGCTTCTTAGGTAACACTTTTACAACATAAACATTTAACAATCACAGTGACAGTAACCAGTACAGTTTATCCTTTTTCAGGTTTCCCCGGACCCATCTACACATTCATCATTTCCCGGGAATTCCTTTGCATACGGTCCCTCCCCCTGGTGCATGCGCTGTAGTTCCTCCTGGTGGTCGTTGGATGAAGGCTCAAGGTCTTCCTCCCCCCTCCTGGTGCTCATTGGATGAAGGCTTGACGTCTTCATCACTCTGCCCTTTTCACCCCACTGCTGCTTTGCAGAGTCACTCCGCCTTCGGCCGGTTCCTTGTACTGGTCCCTGCTGATAATGGAGTTTCGCCGAGTTCCTTTTCTTATCTTGCCTTACATTCTGCTTACCCCAGCCCCATGCAATAGTTAACCGTTCAACTGTCCTCTCTAACTCACCACCTTCAGTCCTGCTGGTGACTTTCGAGGCGTCAGTGTCTTCCCATTGGAACACAAGACGTCGAGACCTTGCCAGCCCTGCGTGAGACGTTAAAAGTCCCGCGAGCGGAAGGAACGGCAGACATCAGAGGTCCTGCCAGAGACACACGAGAGGTGCTGAGGGCCTGAGGCTGCTGACTGCTCTGCCAGAGGCAGCCTCCAGTGACTCAGTCCTCCGAGCACCTCTGTGCCAGGGCAGCTGCGGCCATGAGCCAGGAGGCAGCTGCCAACGGGAGCCGGGAGGCGCAGGCGCGGCCGGCGGAGGCCCACGAGGAGGAGCTGTGCCCCATCTGCTTCGGCCCGCTGGCCAATGCGACCCGTGTTATCCCCTGCAGGCACATCTTCTGCAGAGGCTGCATTGAGCACTGGGCCGCTGACATGGCCAACTGCCCACTGTGCCGCCGGCTCATCAGCACGCTCCTGAGCCTCGCGCCACGGCCCCCAGCGAACAACAGCACCCGCCAGCCCCAGGGAAGGCTCCAGAGGAGACAACGGCGGCGGGAAAGAAGATCTCCGCACCGGTCCCGGAGCGTCTCGCCCCGACGCACACAGCGCAGCCCCTCCGGCCCCCCCCGCCAGCTCGTCTGCAGCCTCTCCTGGCAGTGGGAGCTGAACGGGCGCAGCCGGTTCCAGCCACCATGGGACACTGAGGACGCCCAATGGCTGAGACGGGTCCAAGAGGAGCAGTGGGGCTCCGGGGACCACGCGCAGCACCGCGCCAGGCCCCGCTTCTGAGCAGGCGGCCAAACCTCACCTCGGGACAGCACCGGAATGGGAAAGCGCTGGCGGGGGAGAAGGCTGAGGCACTGGACAGCTCTTCTGCCCCAGCTCTCACGGACATCACTTCCCCAGTCCGTGTTAGGAGAAGCGTTGCCAGCAGCTCGAGGTCATCGCTCGTTCCCCTTCACTCAGCCCCGGTGAGACCCAGCGTCCAGGTCTGGGCTCCCCACTACAACACAGACCTGGGCACACTGGAAAGAGCCCAGTGAACAGCAGCCAAGCTGCTGGGAGGACAGGAACATCTTTCTTGGGGAAGCTTCACCTTCCTCAGCTTAGTGGAGTATAGTGTGACACTTCCTAGCAAGACTTCTTTCCTGGAACTTTTCAGGATGAGCAGAGATGAAGCAGCTGAGAACAGCCTCTCAAGCAACATGACCATGTTTTTCCTATATTTATGGGTGCTGGATTAATTATTTCTCCCAGTGTTTCGGATAACATTTCTTGTCATCAGTTCATTACTGGTCACTACACTGGAAAAAAGGTCTAGCAGTCCAATAGCACTGGATCAATGTAGAATATCTCCCCAGTCAAGAGCTTTTTAAAAAAATTCTCGTGGCATTTTGGTTGGTTTCATGGACACTAAATGATTTACTGATGCATTTATAGCACCAATTAAGAAGTCATCCCGCTGTCTCCCTGTGTCACCAACAGTACTCCAAGTCAGTACACGAACTACCCTGATCTAGATCACTGGAAGGAAAAAATTTGGTCTGAGCACACTCCTGTTTTTCCTGGCTCTAGAATTTCACATTGCCATTCTACCCTACACTAAATACTCCCAAGAATATTGTACAATCTCATACCCACGTAGCTTTGAAAAGCTTGAAGAGCGAAGCCTCAGCTGGCTTCACTTGACACATTACATTTTCTTTAAAATAAAAAAGTGGCACCAAAGGCTGCAGGTGTGTGAAGTTTTAAGTGAAGTAGTATAATATCTAAATGCCTGTGGTGCTAAGGAACTGGGAATTAAAGCCTCTAAGGGCTGTGCAATTTAAGTTCTGATTTAGAAGAGTGGTTTGGCCCAATTTAATAGGCTTTGGTTTGCAAGCAAAGATTGTAGTCTAGTACCAAGCCTTATCTAAAACATGATTCTGAGTAAACTTCTTTCCTCCTAAGGACCTGATTGACATAACAGCTTTGTTGAGTCCAAATTTTGTCCCTTCAGAAGGGGCAGCATCTTCGTCTTAAATTTTAAATGCATCAAAGAAAGTTGAGTAAGTACAGAATTATCTGATAAGAGTTACTGCTTCTCCTACACTGTAAAGCAAGCTGAGTGATGCAACAAAGGCTGGAACCTCATTTGGGATACAAGATGGCTTTGGGACAAATCTGGAAAAATCTCATTAGAAATAAAGTATTAAAGGTGATACCACTCTCCCTTGGGACTCTTGGTCTTTAAGCAAGTACAAGAAACCTGTCTGCAAAGAATAGGGTAGGAAGCAGCCCTGACTTTTTCAATTTCACATCTCCACTACCTGCCTATATTGGTTAAACAGAGCCTTCAGCCTGAGCCAGATGAGCTCCTTGCATTCATAGTGACTGTCTGTCCCCTATAGAAAGGCATTACTGGGTATTATTTTTCAGCACCCTAGCACTGACACACCTGGTCCATCTGCCTGGGAATAATGGAGAAACACACAAACT
This sequence comes from Numida meleagris, assembly GCF_002078875.1. Classification (NCBI taxonomy): domain Eukaryota; kingdom Metazoa; phylum Chordata; class Aves; order Galliformes; family Numididae; genus Numida; species Numida meleagris. The sequence goes on from NC_034412.1 coordinate 16,530,146, forward strand.
GTCACTTCTCTAATTCTTCATTCTCCTGTAGAGGGAAGCTTTATTTAACTTCTGATACCTGCTTGTGAGAGATTCTGCACTCAGCTGTTTCCCTGCGACATTGCCCCAACATCCACGACTCCAGTGCAGTGAGTCCCTTTGGATTGACACCAGCTCACCAGTACAGCACCCAGAGCCAGCACTGGTGCTGCGCAGGTTGTCTCAGTGGGTAAGGCAGCAGGGAGGAGCAGCATGAACACTGGCAGGCAGCATCCGCTGACCACGTAAAGAGGTTTTGCAGCCGCTGAGCAGCACAGACCTGTGAAATCGCAATCAGCAGGCTCGTTCTGGCTGGTAGGCAGCTTGCTCACTGTCATGGGCACACACGTCTTGTTTAGTTTCACTTCACCTGGAGATTTTTCATTACTACCAGAGGGCTGAGAAAGCTGTGTGTACCTGTACACACGCAGTTTGTGTGGGGGAACATAGCAAGAGGGTGATTCTGATTCCCGCTTCTTCCCTCATACACCTGAAGACATACAGACTGTGTAACTGTCCCACGACAACTTATGAGCAAAAACTAATGAAGTCCACTTATCTATTTGGGCAGCAGCCAGAAAGAGGAGGCATTTCCCTCCACACTGCTTTTTCCCAGCCTGCTTACCCTTCCCCACCCTCACCTCCCAAGCAACATGCACCCCACAAGCAGGCCAGCTCCCCTCCTTCTTGATGGCATGCGCCAAGTCTCAGCAGCGTGCTTCAAACCACAGGCAAATACAGGAAAACTATATTATAAGCAGCCAGTGCTTCAGTCAAAAGCTCCACAAAACTCTAATCTCCATTTCCTATGGAAAATCTTGTGATTTACTGCAAAACACACGGGCTTGGCGACATGAGGGGTCATGAGGTCTGGTCATCTGAAATAATCACAAAACCCTCTCTCCTGCAAGGCCACCTAGGGGAAGAGCCACCACCAACTGGCAAACTGCTCAAGCTTTGCCAAATGCTGAATGCACACAACTTGTCAGTTGGTCTACCTGTTTGTTTTTGCGGGATGGGGACTCTGACCTGAATAAGGAAGAAAACACAGTGGGATTGTTATACCTTTCCCTAGGAATGCTTTGAAAATAAGTGCCTTTTGGTGCCCTTTGGGCCCTTCCAAAGGCAAACAAGTTGTTAAAGAAAGGAAATACCATAAGCGCTTTCTGACAGGAGTGATTTGGTCAATTCTTATGGCAGTGGAACTCCAGCAAAGGCAAAGACAGCACAGCCCTCACTGCTCTGACCCGCACCAACACCCCCGGGGCAGAGCAAGGCACTATTCACTGCTTACACGAGCCCTGTGCAAGCCAGCAGGAGCTATTTCTCTGAGTGTCCCTGGCCAGTCAGAGTGTAGGGAAAAGGCAGATCACTGCCGGATGCTGGTAGAGCCATACTCTGCTGCTCACATCAGTATATTTGGCAAGTCCGGGTAATGCAGTATTCCGCCAAACTGTTGTGTGGAGATTTCTCAAAATGATTTGCCTGGGAGACCACAAAAGCAAATCACAAGAATAAAAGCAGCAAGAATAGTGCTACAACATAAGTCAGATTTACCAGCACAGCTTCTGAGTCACTGTAAAATTCAGGACCTGGTAGAAAACAGCTTTACTTAAAATCATTTCCCTGTTTGAAAAATCCGTAAAAAGAAGAAAACCCTGTATGCATATTTCTCAGAGTTCTGGCTTTCACTAAAAACTTGAAATAATGTTTGACTTCCAAATCACCTTCCCATCACCACAACGTTCTTTCAGATTGAAGTCAAAAGTCTAAGTCATCTTCCTGGGAAGTAGAACCATGTAAGCGAGAGCTGGTCTCAGCACTTGGCAGTGCCTAAGCTGTGCCCTTAGTTACAGAAGAGAGGGGAAAATGACTTTGCATAATGCAGGCAAGAGAGTCACAAAGCATTTCATGCTAATTATAGTAAAAAAGGAGAGATCTGCGCAACTTAAGCATGGGCAGCATGGAATCCTGATTGTGTTCCTTGGGAATTACCTGGCATAAGCCAATACTAAGCTGGCCATTTTCTGTTGTTCTGTTTTGTTTTTAAAACATTGTCAGTTGCTACATAAGAAGACGTTTGCACTGAGTTCCAGAGTTGCTCTGCCAAGCTCCCTGCAGAGAGCAGGCCAGCACAGAGCGCAGCGAGCACCCCGCCTGCAACAGGTAGATGCGATGATAGAACGCAAAGCTCCCTGGATCACTGCTTTTCTAAGAAATACTGAGATTTGGAGAGTAATGTCATACTGTAATGAATAGCAACATGCAGTATTAGCTCTGCCATGGGGAACCAAAGGGAAATGTTCCTAGTGCAGTATGAACAAAGCCTGTGCAGAAAGTAATCCAAGTGTTTGATCCTCCTCCATGCTGCTGGTTAGACATCAGTAACATTTCTGAGGTGGTGCTCAGCGTACAATATAAGGATCGAAAGTAACTGATCTAAACTTATTGTTCTCCAGAGACTGAGCAAACAATTCCACAGAGCAGACTTTCAATACCAATGATAAAAAGTGCAAACATTTTATTCAGCAGACAAGTCTGTGAAGAGGCTGCCACATACATTTGTCGATTGTTAAAATTTCTCACTTAACAGCTCGGCCTCTCTCAAGTTAATATTTTCCCAGAGCAGAGACTGGAAGAATTTAAGGATCACAGAGTCCTTTAGATCTTCTGAGCAAACCAAACCTCTTGCCAGGTTAATTGACATCAGCCCGTGTTTACCAAATGCTCTTCAGCCTATAACCAATGATTAACAAAGAGCTTCTCAACTCAATTTCCAGATGTTGTTTATTGAGAGATCCTTGCACTGCAATGACAAATGGGGCAGAAATAAGCAACACACAGCTTGGCAAGATCCTGCCACTCAGCAGAATATCCCCAAGGCTGAATAATTTGGGTGAGCACCACTGTACAAAGGTTAAATCTACTTTCATTTATATAAACGGAAACGTGTCCCAGCTGGGGCTCATTAGGTTTGAAGAACAGAACACTCGTATTTTCTCAAAGCAGGTAGTAACAACAAGCCTTTAACGCAAGAGCAAAGGGTAACACTTCAGTAGCTCTCATGCTGTTTGATGTGCCTAATGCTTTATTCGCTCTTTGCTGTAGAGCAAATCTTAAGACAGCCACAAAGTTTGCTAGAATGAGCTGTGAAAAGTTACTCAAATAACAAATGTGGGAGGGAGTCTATTTTTCCATTCATTTGCAGCATGTTCTACTCCTACAAATGTTAGTGTTGCTATATTAACAACACCAATACAAAGCAACCTGCATGGGACAAGGCTCCATACACCCTGCCAACTGAATGATGACTCCATGTTACCGGGAGTTGGAGGGACCCGAGAGAGCGCTGAGCCCAGCAGCAGGTGGCACAGAGCAGCAGCAGCTGGCACAGTCAAAACATCACAATTCATGGTGAAGGCTGTAGTGGATTCGACAGCATGTCTGCACCCACAGTGCACATCTGGGACTGCTCCATAAGCAAGCAGGGTGACAGAGCTCTAACCTCAGCACGACCGCGGTGAAAATTCTGAACTCCATTAACAATTATTTCCCAGACTATCGAGTGGGATGGAAGCCAAAAAAAACAACTGCACATGTACAGATAAATTAAAGGCTTAGCAGACCCAGAATAATAAAATTATAATTGCAACTGATCTAAGGAAAAAAAAAAAAGACTGCATTTTAGCGACCTGAGTTGCACATACAGGGTTACATAAAGGTAGGTTACTGAAATGAGTAAGCTGGTTTTACAAAGTTTAAAGCTCAGAAGCCTGAAATCTTACCAAAATTAGCATATTTTATAGCACTTTATGTTAAAATCTATCATGATTGAAGCACATTTGAATAACAAACAAAAAGGATAATAGGACCTGTCTGGTTTGGGATTCAATCAAAGCCTGGGATCCTCCCTCTGAGTGGGATGCAATTCACTGTTCTGCATCAGACAAATAGCAGTAACTTTCTGAGAGAATGAGTGTGTTTCAGCAGTCAGAATACCGGACAGAAGAACTTTTCTCTTTCCCTCTCTCACTCCCAGCACTAATTCTTTGTGCGTGGCAACAGAAGTCCCTTTTCAGCTGCTACAGGTGACCTGTGGTGATACCCTAACCTGCGTGATTTTGTCCCCTGAAACAGCTTTCCTGGTGGTAGCACCAGAGGATTCCAGCTCCACACTGTGAGTTTGTTCCAAAGTCATATGATCCTCTAACAACAAACAGCACTTGGGGATGGAGGAGGTTGGGGTGGAGGATGAACAGTGTATTCCTCTGGAAGCGGACACACCGCAGTTTCCCTGTCTGCTGTGGTTCCAGCCACATGGTGGCAGTTCCCCATCAGCTTCACTGCTGCTCCCTTGTCCCAGAGGACTTAGGATTTAGTTCTGCTAATCTCCGGGTCCCATAGAATGTTATACATTTAGGCAAGGATTTATCCCTGGAGTCGTATTAGATTACTAAGCCGCTGGGAAACCAAGTAACTAAGGAAATCTATGAAGAGGGGTCTTAGAGACTTGTTGCATGCCACAAAAACCAAGCGAAAGGCATGAAACAATTACTTTGAAAATGCAAAAGAACTTTCAAAGTGGTGGAATGGCCTCTCCCACCTGCAGCATCAGCCGAAGCAGCAGCCACAGGGAGCAGAGTGGGGCAGGAGGCCGATGGCCAGCTGGGCACAGTGCAGCTCAAAGCAGAGCCAAGGGCTGCTCAGTGGGGAGAAGCCTGGATCCTCTGCTGCCCAGTATGGAGCTGGGTGAGCTTCACCTGCCTGCATTACCTCCCAGCTACACCACTGGCCTGCTGCAACAGCCATGTAACTTTGCAGATGGGCAGGGAAGTCAGGGAGGCAGCATCCTCTCCAAATTTATTTCAAACACTAAATCAAGTTCCCATCCTGTCTCTGCTCTACCAGAGGCTGCAGATGCCTTCCCGCTCACAGCAGCCCACAGAGGCACATGCAGGACCCTGTGTTCCAACAGGACTCCATCTTTCATCCCATTCCAGTGATTGCACCACAGTTAGTGGTGCAAACCAGGTTCCCAAACCAGGCACTGATATCCTGGCACACTGCAGGATGGGCCTGAAAGAACTTCATGATGATATATGGATTACAAGCAGCCCACGAGCCACTGTCAAAAGCAGCAAGCACTGTTCCTCCCAAAATCAAAGTCATACTTTAACAGTCTCTTTTCCCTCAATAAACACGTGAAAGGCTTTCTTGGCAGCACTTTTTATTACACAGACGTCCTATTTCGTTTTGACACATACAGCATGCTCCTGACGTTCTCTCCCTTGTATAGTAGCTTGTTCTGTTTACTGTAGCACTGTTATTTTATGTCATATCCTCTCCTTTGTAGTGTCCCTTTAGACATAGAAAATCTGTGTACATTTGTCTCATCTGTCTCTATATTTCCCACACTGAAATGAGCCAAATATCTGAGTATCAAAAGGAGAGTCTTACTAGAAACTGGGGGGGGAAAAAGCAGAATTTGGTTAAAAATACTTGAAATATACTGTTCTCATTTTTCTTTTGAGGTTCACATGACTGACATCTTTGATGGAAAGGTAATGACTGCAAACAAGCAAGCAAGCAGATGTGATTCCAAGCAGATCACTTTACTTTGATGTATTCTCTTAAGCTTATTTTCAGCAATATTGCTCCAAAATGTCATTTTGTGTATGTTGACAAAGCAGATTTCATCTCTTACCTCACCTAGGAGTAGCCATTTTGCCTCTAACAGCTTCGTGGTCCTTTGAGGACACTTCAGTTTTACTTACTAAGTCTTTGACTACAACAGTAAGTTACTTGCTGTGGAGAAACAGATCCATAGGAATAAGGTCCTGCCTGGGAAACAATGCATCCAGTGCTAGTGAAACACTTCTACCAGTACCAGACAAGACACCTCCTCCCGCCTACAGCTGTTCCACGCTGAAATCCTGTAATCACCACGAGCAAAAACTCCTTTCCTTCTTGGGTGAAGCAGGAGTCCCCCTGGGCTGCAGAGAACTGAGCTGGGCACACCTCGCACCAAGGCTTTACCATCCCCTGGGCAGGAAGGAAGCAGGGCTGGCTTCTGCAAGCAGCCACACTGTGAATAGATCAGGCAGCTACAGGAGCCAACTCTGACAAGGCAAGTTGGTTAATACAACTGCAGGACACTTTGTATAAATGCAAGCTGCTGCCACCTAATTAACCCTTATGTATTCCTCATTTATTGCTCTTAGGAGCAAGGGTTATTCCCTGGAGCTCCTGTTGAGAAGAAGCCTCCCAAATGTTGAAATGTGGTACCTACAACCTTACTAATAAAGCAGGGAGAAAAAGTACTTTGTCAGCATGAGACATTATTGACCCCTACAACATATCACAATATTTTATGGCGAAACAAAAAAACATGCTAATTGTGAAATGCATATCATGCAGTTAATAGAGTTAGGATAGTCTTACATCAGTATAACTAAGATCACGGTCTGGTCCATTATTATTAATTATTTCCAGTAAGATTGGTTTGTGCGTAGGAATACATTACTGAGCGCAGCTCTTTGCAGCGTGTGCAGCACACGCAGCTCTGGTAGAGAAGCAGCTCCAAACAGAAAGGCTGAATGTGAACTTGGGAGCATCTGGCTTCCCCACCCGCTCACAGCAGAGACACAGGGAAACAGCAGAACAGGCACTGTTTATGCATTCACAAGCTTTTCCTCTTCGTATATAAAGCACAAAGAATTTGACTGATTTTCAGCCACTCCCACAGCTGTTTCAGAAGTCAGTTAGGAGGAACTGGTACAGATCTTTGAAAACAAAGCCCTACAGAGGCACTAAGAGCTATCTTTATTTCACAGGCAGGTCTGCAGTGGAAAAGTCCCAGCAATTTCACTGTGCAGGAGCAGGTTAACTCTTCGCTCCTGCCTTCCCTCCGCGGTAGCTGCACCATCCACACGCCCCGCTGCTGGCAGGCTGCCCTCACAGCCGAACAAAGCAGCAGTGCGCGCAGCGCAGAGCCCCTCGGGTTGCACCCCTTGAGCAGCGCTGCCTCGCAGCCATCACTTCCCGCGAGCACCCGGGAGAGCAGATGAAGTCAGAAGAAAGGAAAGCTGAAAACCAACATCCGTTAGTGCTCTTTTTATTATTTCAAAAGTGGTTCAGAGAGTGAGTGGAAGGAAGGAGTCTAAAGCTCCCAAACTACACTTTAAAGTGTTTTACTTAAGTGTCAAGGACCAAAGCCCAAATGTCAGCTCTTCAGGGCTTTTTTTCATGAATCACTGCAAATAGAGCCTGAGACAAGAAGGGAAAGACAGCAAAGAGATGTTAGGAAAATTCTCACGGGCTTTGCGCTGCTTTTCTCTCTTTTCATGATTTTATAGACATAGCGGAGCATGGTTTTAAAATAGCCTGACTTGGTGCACTATTTGCAAGTGTTCTACTCAGAGTTAGAAGTAACCAGTAACTTGTTCTCCTGGAATCTGCCTCAGCTTTCTGATCCTGGGAGATAACTCCACGGACATTTCCCAAAAGGCGGTCAGTAACAGTGGGCTACCTGAGGAGCTTCCCAATGCCCTCTTGCAGGGAGAAACTATTTCTGGCTTCATTTCACCCTCACACACACCAAAACCCAGAAACACTCAGTCTCACTACCATTCTGATGTTAAGCAGTAGTTCACCCAGGAAGCAGAGCTATTAAAATCAACATAAAAATGAAGAAAATCAGCACAACTGCTGGGATTCAGCTTTTAGTGTCAGAGCACATAAAGCTAGGCCAAGAATGAGGCCCCGCAAGCAATTGAGAACTCATCTCCCCAGGGAGCAAAGGCATCTCTCCAGGTTTTCCAAAGAGCTCCTGGGGTCTAAAATTAAAAGGACTGAGTCTGTCTGTCAGCCCCGGAATCCATGAAGAAGCCGCCTCTGCTCCCATGACTCAGATTCACCAGCACAGCCCAGCGCTGCCGGCTGCCGCTCTCACCCCTCCATGGGCACTCGGCCGCCCCAACTAACCTTCCTGCCACAGGAGCAGGGGCTGGGCACCCGTCGGGCCCATCCTCAACCTCTGACCATTCCTCTTCCAGAAGGTAAGGCCACAAAACATGCAAAATGGTATTTAGGTTTAACATGGATTGTGTTACAATGTAGGGGAGACACTAAAGGAGAGGAAGAAAGGAGGCACCACACTTCAGAAATGAAGCTTTCAACATCTACTTGTAAGGTTAGCATAATAAGAGTTAAACAAATCAAAATACAATAAAAGACTACAACAAATAATAATTTTCCTGGCAGTGAGGTAGAGTTATGTACCTTGGATTGTACAAACTACAATCTACAAGCTACAAAGCTACAAAGCTACAAAGGCATCTTATATTCAGTGAAAAAAGGAAATCTGTTACTATTTTGCTTCAATCTGCCTCGTTTTGGCACATTTTGCTGGAAACTCAAACACAGCTCCATGACCTAGATAGTAAATCTCCAGACTTTTCCTCAGGTAGTGCAAATACGCTGTGTGCAGCAGAAGTCAAAGGCACTTCTGTGAGAAGACCCCTTGATAAGACTTATTCAAGCTTCACTTCCATCTTCACATCTCTTTAATTTCTTCCAATCCAGTATTCTTTCAGTAATGACTATTAGGGCTTCATTGCACTGAGTGATGGAAAGCAGCATTATCAGCATTTAGAGAGAAGCAGGAATATTTTTAATATTCATTACTGGACAATTATCAGTCACATCATGTGTTCATTTAAATAGATCCATCTGTACAGTATCTATAGGCACAAAGGCAGCACTGAAAGCAATTGTAGTACCCTTCTCTCCCACCCATCCTCCTTATGGCTTCCTGAGGGAGAGAGCTGTAATTCTGCTATAGCCACAGCATCGCCTTCAGCTGTTCAAGTGTCTGAGTTCACACTTGAGAAGTTTCCTCCAAGCTTTTCCAGCTCATTTGCCAAGATTATCAGCTGCAGAGTGGGCACCCAGTTGAGGCTCCCATCTCTTTTTAAAATACCTGAAGGCTGCTTGTGAGAAATGCCTTGCCACGACCTCTGGGTGATCAAAGACAGCAGAAAATGGTACCAGCTGAAGTGCCCAATGTGTGGTTGCGTGGCAGTCCCTGTAGCAAGCAGGCTAAGGAGGGGCTGCACTGCTGTGGGGACAGTTCTTCCTGTAACAGCCCTAAGCATAATTTAGCTGGGAATGGCTGCTGCTGAAATCCTGGTGCTCGGTGGCAGCTACACCGGCACAGACACACAGCTCTCATTCCCCTCATTTGGACTTTTCCAGACGATATCATCCCAGAAAAATTAAATTGTACAGAAAACAAAAGCAAGTAAAATCATTAAGCATAGTAATTAGTCAATAGAACCAAGGCTAAGAAACCATTTATTATGAGAATTAAGTGAATGATTCACAATGAATAATTTAGCAAGCAAATTCAATTGTGTTTTTTTTCCCCTGCTGGGAGAGAATTCAGCTAACAGTTTTGCAAACTGCCTTAACTCCGCATTCTGAGCCACAGTAGTCAGCTGGTTAAACTGTTTGGGTCTGAGCAGGAAGCCCAGCTTACAGCATGGGGCACGTGAAACCGAAGCAGAAGTTCTTACGCACCGGAATTTAACCATTTAAGTTAATTTTTAACACTTGCTTAGCAAAGGTATTATTATTGCATGGCCATAGAAAACATGACACTCCCCTCACTTCCTCTTTCATTCAGAAAATGAGTGCGAAGCTCAGCTTCCTTCATGCCAGATGAAAGACTGGAACCCAAGGGGAGTCATTATGATCTGCAGTACTGAAACACAAGGCACAAATAACTCCCACATAATAACGCTATAGATTCCAACCCTTCCTTCATATTTCACTGCTCAAATGACAAATAAATGAACCTATCAGAGTTCCTAGGATGTGTCATAAAGTGGAAATACTGCAGATAGAATAAATAAAACATTTTTATTGTAGTTAATAGCACCAGAGCAGCTAGAGTTACATTTTAATAAAAGTCTCTATTATTCGAATCAGGATTGGACTTGCTTTGAGTGGCCCACCTTTCCTTTCTACAGATAGAGCATTTGATCTCACCTAAGTACACTCAGTCCAAAGAGGGCCAGAAACAAGTCGAAAGCAAACACAAGAGCTGCTGAGGCAAACTGCAGGGCTTCCCGAAGCGTGGGACCCACCCGCAGCCTGTCTGCAGCACCGGGTCCTGGTTTGTGTCAGCAGTGCGCTATGAGCCCTGTCTGTGCTGGAACCAGGGCACAGGGCACAGCAGCGCCAGCTCGAGTGACGGCAAGTAACTCCATGGGCTAAACACAACTCTGTGAACAGCAAAACATATGCAGCTGTTTTTTCCATTGTGATAAAGGAATTTGAGAACAGGTTTCTAGATTGATGAAAAAATCATCAATTTTTTGTTCACTTGTGACTCCATTTTCAGTCAGTATTAATACATTACTTGTGAATTTTCAAATGGAATATGCAGAGTTACAATCAAAACTCTGATGACATCTCTTTACCAGACCTTTAAAAGCCCTCTCTATTCAGATGAAATATCCCTCACTTCACAGTCACACCTTATTCGTGTCGTTGCTTTTTGGCAATGCATACATTTGCAAACAACTGTTTTGAAGGACGAAGCACAGGAAGAGTCAAGTTTCGTAAAACATTTCTGACGAATACCTTGAGACCTCGCTAAGAATTGCAGCCGCTGCCATCAGACCAGACCGATGCATTAGTTTCACAAAGACAAGGCCAAATATCCCACTCGTTTTTATGTTTTTGCTGCTCTCATTTTTACATTTTAATTAAAAAACCATCAGAAATTAAAGTAAGTTTTGTTGCTTTGTATACATTAACTATGTTATATATTTTATGAAAGTAACACCTTCTATTTTATGATGCCAGTCCATGACATCAGAGGCAGATGCTGGTGGTATGGCAATAGAGGTTGAACTTTCCCACCTCCCACCAATATCCCATTATATTTTGTTGCCATGTGACATATGGCAGGAGAGGGGCAGTCTGACAGAATGGCATCTAACATGGAAGTGCATATGAAAAAAATGTGTGTCATTGAATTCCTCCGTGCGGAAAAATGGCACCCACTGACATTCGTGGATGCTTGCTTTATATTGATGGAGACCCAACAGCGGATGTGAGCACAGTGAAGTGGTGGGTGGTACACTTCAGCAGCGGTGACAGTGACAGCGGGTCACTTCCCCTGGTGTGGATTTTTACAAGCACCGCATGCGCATGCAGGCTCTTGTTCATTGCTGGCAAAAATGCATAACTCACAGCGGTGGGTATGTGGGAAAACAGTGCTTTGTAGCTGAGAATTTGCTCTATCACACAGTGTTATTGTACTCTATCTGTTGTTGTTTCCACGGAAATAAATAGAAGGCATTACTTTTGGAGTGACCTACATAAACATGGCCCAAGACAATTGCTTTTCACTCAGTGCAGCCCAGGTAAAACAAAAGGTTGGACCCCCACGTGCTAGGACATAACACGTAAAAGCAGAGAAAAGGATGAAGATTCCTCCAGCAAACATACTCTTCCCCTTGCAGGTATTTACAACGCCCTTGTAGTTACACACATAAATAAACTCTTTACATGCACAAATCTTGTAATAATCACTGCTACTCTTCAGTAAATACTCCCTTTTGGCTGGCAAGTCTGAAAGGCACATCAGCTTTCATATATGCTAAACAGTCCTTATCCTCATTAGTCTTTTTTTTTTCTTCTCTCCCTTCAGAAATCAGATAACACTGAAAATACCTGCACGACACTGAACAGACAATTGAAGGTTTAGCTCATCTTCCTCCAAAGGTAAAAATTGCAACACAGCACTTGATTAGGAGGCTCAGTGCATCTCTTCCTATTTCAACAGAGTGTTTCAGAACGAGTAGAAATGTACAGCTCTTGTACATTCCCACCTCATTTCTACAGGAATTTACTTCAGGTCAAAGTGTGCCAGGTCTGAAGTTCTCAACCCATGGTGCATAATTTGCAACAGTGCATTCATGTCAAAGGCGACTGCACAGGGCACAAATGTATCATTTGGCCAGACAAACTGAGCAAAATAAATCATTCCACAGCATCCTGCACAAAGGTAAACACCGAGCAGTGAGCGTGGGGTCTCCTCAGTGGAAGGTCTGCATGCATGGGGCTTGGTGAGCTGTAAACAACAGAGTGATTCTGCAGCTACATACCTGCTGCACCTGGCTTCTACTTCATTCTCTTTTTCTTTCAAGCTACAGGGACCTCTCTTCCTAGGTCCCTGATTGCAAGGAACATGGCAGAAGTGTGGTTAAAATGCAACAAAAGCCACTGGTGCAGTTGCACCCGCAAGTCCAGCGCCCAGGTCAGACCTGTGGGAAAGACCAGCGCATCCTGCCCAGAGCAGAGATTTGAGCAAAAAGGCAGCTCTTCAGCTGGTGGCTCAGAAGCAGAGCATCTTTCATCTCCTGAAAGGCCACATGCTAATTCTGGACCTTTCCTGAGCGTGGAAGCCATCAGAGGCACAGCAGAAGTGCTGCCAGACCCATACCCACCATGGGATATATCAAGGAAAACTTCCATTAGACACCCTGAAATTCTGTCAGAGGTTGTAATGTTTGCTCAGAAATACTGGGAAATGAGCAAAAGGAAGAGAGCACTGAGACACTGTTTCAGAGAGACCAGTGACTCAGTGTTTGGATAACAGAGAAAGGGTAATTGCTACAGAAGAGGGAAAGGGAGATTTGCACTGAGCTGACTCGGTTAGGAAAAGAGCCTTGGGGTGACGGGGCCAAGCTGCGTGGTGCTGAACACTGTCTCCACATATCCACTGCTTCTAGCTGCAGGGTATCTGATGGTGCTTACCTATGGGGAATTCGTGGGCCAAAAAGCGTATCAAAAAATGCCAGCTGTTACACAGATTTACTAACGATTGGTTCTTTTAGGTCCCCATCATTGCACTGATCTACTGCTGTCCCAGGTATGCTTTACATCAGGTGAACATCAATGCCTTTGCTACAACAACAGAACATTTTTAGCATGAGATGATTAACTTCAAACAGGAATGTACAGCGAGCTGTCTTTGTAGAGACAAATCCCAACCACTTCTCCACAAAGCAGTTTGGTGGTGTTATCACAGAGCCTTTTCTGCACCCTCCTGTTCGTGCTAAAATGACAGTGCTGTGCTTTCACTTGGGTTTTAGCAGGAAGACTGTCGATGCGTGCTGGCAATCCCACAGTAAAATAAAAGTAAGCAAGGCTCCTGTCCTAAAAATAACACTGATATTGGGAAAGAAGAAAGCTAGTGATTTAATTTCCAATACTTAGTCTCAAAACATTAGATGAGAAAAAAAAGTCATTTATAGTCAATGTGAGAAGTTGACACTCAAGAGACCTGTGGGTTTTTGGTTTTTTTTTTCTGCATGTCTGTGAGAGGATTCCTTTTAGGCTCTGGGAAAGAAAAGCTGCTTATTTCCCTTTGTGCCTCCAATTCTGGTAAAACATAAATCAACCCTGGGAATCCTTAACACAATTAACGTTAGATACAAAAATAAAAAATGTTATTGCTTTAAGGCAGTTCTTAGGCAAGTTAATCATGGCCATTGCCCCCACTGCCTTCTAGAGGCAAATGCACCGTTAGAGTTTATCAGCACCCTGAGAATTAGATTTGTTCCCATTCTCATGGCAGCATGATTGCTGCATGGCATTTTTGCTGTCTGTCAAATCATAGGCACCTTTAATTTTTCCATTCCGCTCTCTTGTCATGGTTGCTTTTTTGACTTTGCTGCAGCGCAGTGCTCACTGATCACACCCCAGCTTGCTGTCTGCAGGCAGTGCTTGATTTCAGCATCTGCTGCTCCGCAGGGGTCAGGAGCAACACATGGCAGGCAGCCCCTCTCCTGGGGCCCAGCTGGTGGGGCCACTGCTGATACCCCCTGGGCACAGGGGCTGACACCCCCAGGAACACAGCACCCAGGCTGCACAGAAGCAGGGTGCCTGCACTTGGCCCTGCCGGCGGGATGCTAACAGACACAGGGCTGCCTTACCCCTCAGTTAAATCCGCTGATTTCCTATCTTGCAGGACTGGTGTTGTGATTCAAACTCAATGCCACAGAAAGTTAATAGTTTACGACCCCTCACAAACCACACAAACTGGCACAAGAGATTTGTGAGCAATTAATTGATAGCGCAGTACAATCTGAGATAAGTAATAAGCACTTTTACTCACAGAGCTGCCAATATGCATTGCAGAGCTTCCTGATTTGGCCCAATCAGTGAAACATGCACTGAACTGCATCCGTAATAGCTTTTTTCACCATCTAATTATCATTATTTGCATTTGTGATAGGTTAAATGCACTGATGGGATCAGACACACAGGAAGCACTCAGCACTGGGGATACAGAAATAGTAAAAGAGGTCCCATTTCAGGAGAGTAACACTGCCAAACCATAGAAGTCCCAAATACTGCCTAAAATACAATAGTGGATACAATAATGCAATGCCCGGAGGCGTTAGCCTGCTTCTGGGCTGCCTCATGAGATTCAGGTGGAGAATGAAGAGGGCAGCAAGCAGCTGGCACAGCAGCCTGGATGTCAGCCCCATTCCTGTGATGGCAGTGCTACCAGGAACAGCCCTGAGCCATACCGAGGCACAGCCCCACTGCGCTGGCCCAGCAAAACCCAAACGCATTCCTGAAAGTGAAATATGGGGTTCTGAGTTCCGTCCCAAAGAGAGGGAAGTGTTCATCTTCCTCATCCTCAACAAGTTTCTAGTCACTGCACTGCTGTGTTAAAGGCCCACAGCACCAGCACAACTCTTTCTCAGAAAGAAATAAGGAGGAAAGCCTAGCCATTTCTGCAAGAAAAGGCTGAGGCAATTTCCTTCGTGGGCCATAAATCCCAAGTAGAGAGAGGCACCTCCTGGTAGCACTGAGAAAAGCACCTGTGTGTCCTCTCTCCCAGGAGCCCAAGATGCACTTTCTCCCTTGCCCACGCACTAGTTTGGGGTCGGCACTTCCTCTAGTCCCACAAAACACACCCCAAAACACTCAGTCCCTCACTTCCCAGGGCTGGCTCACAGCCGCACATCCATCAACAGCCCCACTGCACAGCAGGACCTACAGTTGGCAGGACTGAGACCTACCTGCCCTACTCTGTTGCAAAAAAAAAAACCATGAGAATGACCACGTTCCTGTTTTGAAATGCAGAAAGACTTCAGCTTCAAAGTTATAGGAAGTTCGGCAAAGGGCTGTTTCAACACAGACTGAAACTGTTGTGGAAAGGCTAAGCTGAGATTCCATGACAGCACTAAGATGGCGGGTAAGCAACGGTAAACTGCACGGTGAGGATGCAAGAGCATCCTTCACCCTGCAATGCCAATGAGACACATGAGGACATCCTCTGGACTGACCTGGCTGTCAGGGAACCAAGCCCTGGGGATAGATCCCTTCCCATCAGGTCCCATTTACAAGGTCACAAAACCAAGCAGATTGCTAGGACAGGGCCACAACATCTAGACATGGATCGCTTTTTGTTTCTAGCCATAGGCACTTTCTACACTTATCTCTGTGTGCAAACTGAGCAAAATAAGTATCTTCAAATATCCTCACTACAGGTTCTGCTTTGGTGAGGTGATCTGTAAAAAAAAAAAAAAAAGGGGAGGGGTAAACAAATTCCACAGGAGTACAAATTCATTCAGGCAACAGCCTCAATCCTCCTTCAGCTACAGCCTTACAGTAACTTCACTGGCCTTGGCAATGTCAAGTTATATAATTCAATGAATAGCCAGGTTGAAGGAGTCTTCCTGTGGATCTGAAGGCCAGGAAGCAGAAGTACACCTGACAATCAGCAAAGGAATTATCCTTACAGAAAGAAAATCTTAGCGGTTATTAAAGAATAGGTACTCGTTTTGTATTATTACTTACAGAGCCAGAAAAAAGAAATAATAAAAAGGTAAACCAAAATAATGAATTACTTTCCACTCTGAAAAGTGCAGATTGTTTTAAAACATGATCAGCTGATAAATTCTCTTCTGTCTTCACGCCAATTTTTATTCTACCCAATAGCAGACTCATGGAGAGGGTCTTCATTGTCATGCCATGCCCCTGCAGAAATCATTACATGAGAATAGCCACCATTTGTAGAACTGGTGACACACATGCTCATGGAAATGGACACTCTTCTCACACCAAGGTTTGCGCAAGTTATTGCTTTGAAGGCTAGTACATACCAACAACCAACAGCTATTTAAAATCAGTATTTCTGATCTACCTTTGACCGTTAGGATCACCCTTTATTCAGCCATAGCAATTTTTGACAGATAACATGGAACAGATTTTGTAAATTGAAGACTGTCCACCTATCTAAATGTTTACAACTGTATTGTGTTGTTTGGCATGCACAGTATTGATCCTTTGTCCCTTGGATTTTATATGAAATACTGTTTTCAGCAGCAGATGAACCTCTGGAGCAGATAAATCCAAGCTGTATGAAGTCCGTAATGTTTTTCAGCATGACAGTTTCCAGCATGTTAATCATTTTACTTTCATGGGTAACTATGAACGTGCTGCAGTCTGCAACTGTGCCAAAATGGACACTGTCTCTCATATGAAAATGCCTATGGTGTAGAAACTAGTGTATTGTGCTTCCCTTTTAGAAAGGAATTTTATGCTCCTCCAAGTGCAGATGTACCCCTTTCCTTCCGTGAAATCCCTGTCTAAAGATAAGCCAAATAAAATCTAGAGGCAAAAAGGAAGAAACATCATAATTCTACTTTTTTATTATACAAGGAGCCAGCTCTCCAGGATTACAGCTTAGTACTCAGCTCTGTAATGAATTATTTATCCTAGAAAAACAAAAATACTTTATTTAAGATGACAGAGAGCCTTTAAATTTGCTTCTTATGTATGCATTGACTAATTAGATTAATTAAGCATGCATACACTTCTGAACAATCAGACAGGTGGCAAATCACATTCAAGACGACTTATGTGATTCATCCTATCATCCTCACACTTGACAAATGACATCCATTCCAGCATGAAACCAGGGCAGAAAATAGCCTATTACTTGCAATTTACAGTACCATTCTTCTCACATTTTATTTACTTCTTTAAAGAAACTAAGACAAACAAAGAGTTCCCAGCAGCTAATCCTCTTTCATATGAGCACTCAGAAATATTATTCACTGTACTGCATTAGAACAGCAAAGTCTGGTAAAGCTATTAACACCGTGACTGAAACTGAAATCTGTGAGATGCAGGAACCCTGCAGTAAGGCTGGAGAACTGCGCTGAGGCACTTACTCAGCACTGAGGTGCTGTGAAACAACCTTTCATTTTCTTTCCAAGCAATAAAACGAAGGAAGGGCGAGAGCTGGGATTTCTTTACCCAAACATACCTTTGCTGCTTGAGACAGCCACAAGGCCAGAAGCTCCCGAGATGCTGCACCCTGGCGCGGCAAGATGGCAGCCTGCTGAACCAGCGCGGCCTCCTCTCTCCTGCACTGCAAGGCCCAGAGAAGGGCCTGCACCCTCACACAGAGCCCAGAGGGCAGCCCACCACCAGTTCCCATGCCTGCAGCCTAGGGACAAAGACCAGCACTCGCTGCAGACAGTGCTAGCCCTCCTGGTGCCACCAGACTTCGCAGCTGCAGCAGGAACCAGAGGGATCAGACTGGCAGCAGGAAGGCACCAAGATCAGCTAGAGCAGGAACATCATCCACACTTCCATTGATAGGACAAGGGGGAATGGTTTTAAACTGAAATAGGGGAGATTAAGATAAGATGTCAGGGGAAATTTTTTCACTGAAAGGGCAGTGAGGCCCCGGCATGGCTGCCCGAGAACTGTGGGTGGGTGCCCAAGGCCAGGCTGCATGGGGCCCTGGGCAGCCAGCCCACAGCAGAGGCTTGAGACTGGATGATCTTTAAGGTCCCTTCCAACTCCAGCCATGCTATGATTCTGTGATTCTGTGATTATCTCCACAAAACAAGGAAAGTGTCCAAAAAAAAAAAAAAAAAAAAAACCAGCCAAATTTGAATAGAAGGGATTTAACAGTCTTTGCTCATCTTTATGAACTTAAATGCTGAGGCTTTCACTACGAGTTAATGAAGGGTTTGCACAGCTCCTTTTCTTGCATGCTGTCACTAATCAGGAGCAGCGAGCTACCTCAAAGCCTCATTACTAGCCAACAAAAAAAGGCAATGAATCCTCAAACAGAAGTTTTGCTGCAGTGGCACATTGCCATTTAGCTAGAGGGAGGCAGGAAAGCAAGTCAGCAGTGACATATTCTGTGCATCCAGCTGGGAGGAAAAGAAAACCCCAGTATAATACCCCATCTTATCGGAAGTAGTTAATCTGACATAACTTACTTAAAAAATTACAGTCTATTAAAAAGGCATGTAAGCAATGCAGCTGAAAACAAGTCTACACAGGAATCAGCTAGCATAATTATGGTCGGCTAAAAAATAGGAGAGAGAAGAAAAAACTGTGCATAATTTACCAGCTGACAAATGTTAATGACAAATAGAAGAAAACAGGTCCTTGACAAAGAACAAATAATCACTGCTCACTTTGTAGTTTCACTTCAGAACTCAAACATTTTTATCCAAAAAATAAATAAATAAATTATCCTGCATCTTTGAAATTACCAGGTCAGCACAGAGAGGGGTAGTCCCCACAACGTGCATTATCACACACAGGTTGCACATGAAGAAAACACATTTGTGCCTGAAATCCTGCAAGATTAATATTTTTCTCCATCTCCTAACAAGATAATCACATGCATTGTGTAACATTAAGCATATGAACAGCCCTTCTGGAGCTATACTTTAAATTCAGGACACGCTTAGCTACTTTGCTGTACTGAAGCCATTGGGAATGCCAGAGAGACTGTGCTATATGTTCCACGTAG
Source organism: Numida meleagris (assembly GCF_002078875.1). NCBI lineage: Eukaryota > Metazoa > Chordata > Aves > Galliformes > Numididae > Numida > Numida meleagris. The sequence goes on from NC_034412.1 coordinate 16,549,041, forward strand.
ACAGATAAGAGGGCTGTGAGGATTTAAGCATTACATCCTGCTACCCACAAATCTCTCTCGTTGCAGTGTGAAAAATAAGTCATCATCATTTTCAGGTGTTACATTTTTGTTGCTTCGTGTCTGAATAATTTCACAGGTCGGAATCACAAAGGTGCAACTCTCCCACAGCAGCTTTCAGCTGAGCCCCACTAGGATACCTGCGCAGAGGCCAAAGGCCCCTGATCCTTACTCATTTTCTCCCCTCACATTAAAGGCAGGCAGTCTGCATTAGTCATGACAGTGAGTTACAGGGCATGACAATTAACCCTGGATGGGGATCAAGGCCAGTAATTTGCAAAAAGAACAACTGTCCTTGAGGTGAAGATTCTCAAGCACTGGGCACTATAGCAGAGCAAGGGAGACACAGGCATCTACATAAGACACTAACTGATTTTGTGACGTGCAAAATATGCAGAGTTATCTTGGGAAGGAGACATGCTAAAAAATAGTCTCAGGCCTGGAATAACTGCAGGCTGATTTTTAAAGGAACATTGGAGCCTAACAAGCAGCTAGTAGGACTTGTTGCATCATAGACCACTATAGAAACCACGGGCTGAGGAAGCAAACGCACCGACTGTCGTCTTGAATGTTGTCCACACTCGGCTCTGGAATGTCCCAGTGACCAGACTGTCACCTAGACGAACATACGCTTGGGGTAAACTTCCATTACATGTTTATCTGGCAGATCCACGGTGAGAAGATGACATGATTACCCAGATGTCAGTGATCAAAACCTAATTACCAGGACCTAATTTGTTATCTAAAAAAAAAGAATCCAGTATGACAAGTAATTATTTTACATACTCACCTATTCACACGCTCTTTCAAGAGGCAGATTTTTCATAGCAAAAGACAATAACTAGCAATACCCAAAAATGTTACTCAATTCGGATTTAAGTGTCTTACTAGGCACTTCGATGCACAGTTCTATTTACGCCCGACACCTTTTCAGAAAAGAGAAATCTTGACAAAGGAGGGTAGACACAAAGGAAATACAACTACAAGGGATATTAAACAAGTGGAAGGTAGTAATCAGAACAGTCTGGTTACATACATATTACAATATGTAATTTGTAAGAGGTTCTAAGGCTATCAATGACATTTTGACACTAGAAAAAAAAAAGAAAAAACCCACCAAGAAAAAGGAAAAGAGCCTAAAACCAGTTCAGACTAATATGAACAGCAGCAGTGGAGGGAGGTAAGGGCTGCAAGGCAAGGACCCCTGAACAGGCAAGCCAGCTCATATCCAGCCATGTGCACTCAGCCTTTGGCCTCCCATAGGTGGGCTGTAACACAGCAGGTTAAAGCAGTCAGCCTCCTCCTCCTCCAGAAAATTCAACCAGTTCACAATTGCCAGGAGTACTGCAGGCATCAGTAAAGAAATACACTGTCTAGGGTGATCTTACAGCATGATTCCAGTCTAGCCTGATTATAGAGCTGAACTTCTGCTTGCTATTTTCAAGAAAACAAATCACTATGTTACTTATCACAGATAAGTATTTTGGAGGAGCGTAATATCTTATGAGTACAAGCATGCTTTTATTGAATAATCGGTTCTTGTGCAGTGATTAGCTCACTGCTCTGAAAAATGGGGAAAGAAAGCACGGAAGGTGGAGGCCCTAGAAATCTGGTACCATCTTCCGTACTGCCCTCTGCCTCGCCTTACTATTCTAATTGTGTATATACAGCATCTTTACCAAAAACCACAAAATGTGTTTTGACAGCTCTGATAAACACAAGGAATGGAGCACAAGCATTATAAATACGTCTGCACAACACGTGAAACAACATGTACATAAATAACTCCAGCAATTTTATTTAATATACTCTAGCTTTCAAATGTTGTTTCCCTGGCTTGTCCAAGAAGGCTGACTCCAGCATGAACACTGCAGGATTCACTACTTGGAATTTTTTCTTTCTTTTTTCCCCCTTTAGAGGTCAGCCTCTCAAGTAATAACTTCTGAATTTCAGCTGTCAGCAATATTTCTTCCTCTTTTCTCCTGCTGCTCAGGTCAATCATCTTTTCCCATTGAAGACGGAAAACCTACCTGCTCCTTTGCTCTCTAATTATAATCTTCAATTCATCTTCCTTCACTTTCAATTCTTAAACCACGCTGGTCTTCTTTTCTCTGTCTGCCACTTGAAAACTCTTGAGGCAGGGGAAAAACATATTCATGCAGCTAGCCAGGATGACACATAACCAGTAACTAGCATTTAGTTCTATTCATAAGGTCCTTGTCCCTTCCTAAGTGTCACCCTGAAGTTTAAGCACATGCAATTGCACATTTATTATGAGGAGAGAGCTGCTAGCAAGTTCAGCCCATAGCAGAGGACCACACGTGTTGTGCCTTCCCAGTCTTGTCTTGCCCCTTCCCCAAGGTTTCCTCCTTCTGAGATCCCACTGATTCCTGTGCCAAGTAGCTCCTTCCCACCAGGGATGCTGCCTGTCTGCACCACCAAGCTGCCAGAAACCTGAGCCAGGAGCCAGCAGAGGAGCCACAGAACAGTGTGCCCAGTGGGGCCCTTCTGCTGCCTGCAAGCTCAGGAAGCCTCCTACCTTTTTATTACTTCCAGCATTACAAGCAGTCTTGCAAGAGGGGCTTAACCTCAATACACATCATCTATCCACGCCAGAGGATTTAGTAGTCTGATTTTTTAATAACTTTATCAATATAGATGCGTATTAAAGCCTTCCTGGGCATATACATTTTCATCTCATGAAGTAATCAGCCTTGGGAACAGACAATAGACAAATAATTCTTTTTAATCCCTGTCTTTTCAAGTTCTCATAAGTTCTTATAAATAGCACAACTGAAACATCGCTGTTATTTAAGGGAATTTAATCTCTGAGTATTTCCCAAAGACACGTTGCATTTAATGGACTCCACACACCACATCCAGAGCTCCCAATGTTACTAGCTGGTCAGAACACTTGTTAGAAGGACATCCCAGAGATGGCACCCGACCCCATGGCTGTCAGGTGAGGATGAATGCTGGGATTTCTCAGACCACTGTACCAAAGTGCTTCAGATCTCCTCAGCAGCCAGTTTGAAAGCATGTGGGTCAATTCAGACAGTGCATGAGGGAGCTGTACTTTTTAACTTGCCTGAAATCCTTGGTTCTGAGGACTTGGTAGGAGCAAAGATAACCTTTAGCATCATGGATCTATCCATCAGGACACACCAAGGAAGTGCCTGTCGCTTGCTCCTAAGAAGCACGCGGTACCCCACACAAACTCTGCAGAGCAGCGGGGAGAAGCAGCCTCCTGGTGCAACCGTCCCACTCCCTGAGCAAACTGCATCTCGCTTGCCCCAGGAGGACAGGCAACGGCAGCACTTGTTTGGAGAACAACCAAAGAACACCACATCTCTGTTCAGAGCCCTCTCTGGAGCCAGCTGTACCAAGCCAGAACTCACATTTCAATCTGTTAGGGCCATTTTTCCCTTTCTGACAATGAAAGCTAATATGAAGACTTTTATTAGCCCTTTGGAGCCAACAAGTCCAGAGATCTCAGTGTTACGACAGACACAAGATGCATTAGTGCGTCTATATGGATTTAAAGCAGTCAATGAGGTCTCGTGACTATCAAGAATCAGGAAACCTAGCCACAAGGGTTTCTTTAACCCTTTTTATTAAAACCCAAATTACTTCCATGCTGCATTTTCCAGTAAAGTAAGCAGAGTACTGCCACCAAATATGACCATAAAATGGAAAAGAGTGAAAACAATTGACATTTCTCTTGTGAGTTCCCTTTCTGGACTACAGTTTTGCACAAAACTGTATTCATGAACACAAAAACTAACAACAGCTTATAGAGAGCGAGGCAAAACCAGAATTCATTCCAGTAATCGTATTATTGAAATACTGTGCAAGTGGACCTACAACAAAACAGTGAGTACAACCTCATAACAAGAACGACATTCCCTTAGTAAGGCCTGGAACAAAAATAAAGGTACAGTATGGCAAAGATCAGAAACTCCAGAGAAAGCTGTGGAATGCACGTTTAAGTGAAAACTGGTGCGCTGCATGGGGACACTGAAATAAAGCATCATACAGAGCTGCTGGTACTGGTCTCCATCAAGCCAGTAGCAATATTCCTAATGATTTTAGTGGCAACAGGTTTGTACCCACGGGGAACTCCATCCAAACTCTAAATATTTCACATGCGCTAAAAATGAAAATACACATACATTTGAAGAGTTTGTTTTTGTCTGCCAGTTTTCAATAGTAGCTTGATTAATCAGAATCTTACAACAGTTTCCTCACCACAAAACAGAAAAGTGAGTGTCAAAATACATAATACATTTCACAAAAGAAGCAAAAAAGCAAGTCCAAGGCAGCTTCTACAAGATCTGCTCACACAGCAAAGAAACTGAAGAAAACCACAGCAAATTTCTGCTGAGTTTTTCTACTAGGTTAATTCAGGGTGATAATAAAGTCTCAGAATTAGGCTGCACAGGCAGGTGTAATCGTTACCAAGACTGATAGACTGTAAAGCACCAGTGTTCGAACCTTAATTTAAATCTCTAGTAGAATTCATATTAAAAGACATATTAGGTGATCCCTCTTAGACTGCTGTGAACTTTCCATTATATAAAGTAGTCTATAAAGTATTTTCCAGCAGACTGTTTGCTGTCTTAATTATACAGCGTGATATATAATCTATACCATTGGCAGTTCGTTCTCTCCCTGGCAATTTTCCAGCAGTACAATAATAAACCCTTTGTATGTTTTCAAGTCAATAAATAGCTCAAAAATAACAAAAGATCTTTCACTTTAAAGGCCCGTTTCTCCTTTTTTGTTTGTTTTTCTTTTTTAAAAAGAAAGCTTTTTAGTCCAGTAGAGATTAAAAACCTACCAAAAGTCAACAGTTTTAAGTCAATTAAATCTAGAGGAGAAAACTCTCTAAGATTAGAAAATAGGTTTTCTGGGTTTTGCGCTTAAATTGTTTGGGTTCAAAGGACAGCGAATTCATTAAAGAAGCTACTGATAAAAATTGCTCGAGCCCTTAATACAAAAAACTTATTTGACGTTAGTACTGTGAGCGCTGACCTCCCACAGGGAACGGCCATTTCTTCACATGCAGCATTCGCTCTCGAGAGCAGCACGCCGTGACGGCAATGCCCCAGCAGCCGTAAGCCAGGAGCAGAGCTGGTAACTGCAGCTTCTCCTGCAGCTGCGTTCTCATTCGCGCAGTGTATAAATACACATGTATAATCAATATTCTAATTAAATCCCCCCCAAAATTATACTGCTGCAATTCCCGGCAGATTGATGACTAAAATACTGCACCTGGAAAGATTACAAGATGCTATCGATGGCTCGGTACTTTTTAGGGCCATCAGAATAATGCTGTTAGTGATAATGGGATACTTGTGCCACCGTGACAGCTGGTCAGCAGCCCCATCACAGTTGTCAGGTATTTACAGATGCTCTTATTTCACAGAGATGTTAGGGATGATCAGAATAAAATGACAATAACGACACTATTAATAATGGTGGAAGAACAGAACCACACCCCACACCAAGCTGTGTAATGGAGGGCAGCCATGCTCCCGCCACGGTGCTGAGCAGAGGATGCTCCAGTGGCCACAAATGGAGGAAGGGGGGAAGGAGGCAATGCCCCGTGCCACATTAAAAGCTTGCAGAATGGTGGCTCACCCTGGTTTTTGGGCCGCTCTCAATTCACAGCCCTAGGTCTGCCTGACTTCAGAGAAGCTTTGTCAGGACATGCCTCACCGAAACGTCAGATGGTCTGCCAAAGAAAGCTCTTGGAGAAGCGAGCACAACTCGCTATCACACAGTGACTACAAAGACGGAAAACCTTGCTCCTTCCAACAACAGTTGGGTGAACCTGCAATATATACAGAACATACAAACATGACTACTTAAAAACATTTGTGACACACTTCTAGGGTAACATAGTAATGCATGCCAAATGCAAGAAGCATTTATTCCTCATGCGGGAGGTAGGAAATATCCTCAAAGGCTTTTCAATCCTATATTGCAAAGGACCTAATAAAAAGAAAAATCACTGTTTTTCATTTTACAGATGAGTACACAGAGGTGTAATGGCCTTATCAAGATCCAACACAAACCTGAAGGAGAGCTGGGAATAGAACCCCATTTCCCAAGCCTAGCAAAATGTTTTCCAAGGCACACAGTTCACTCAGATTTCATTAAGAAAGAAAAAAACCTGCAGAATACTATTAGAACTCTGTAAGGCTATCCTAATTCCACACCTTCTCATATCCTTTAGAGTCTTCCCATGGGTGATAACATTCCTAGACCTGCCACAGGAGGTGAAACACACATGCTTAATCCAGGAATTTCTTTCAGCTTAAATAACTGCATTCTTACTTCACAGGGTGTGAACAATTTGAAAGACCTGGGGATTCTCCTTGTGTTACGTGAATTATTTACCACAGTGGTGCCACAGACTCTGTTCTTGAAGAGAAACTTCAGGTCACTGTCCTTAAATTACTTTTATCAAAAAACAGAACATAGACAAGGAACAGAAGCGCACAGCAAGGCACGCACATCCCTGAGTTCAGTTCAGTTGAGGGATGCACCTGCACCTCCAGCCATTAGTTACAGAAACCACAGGGTATCTCATGGAGGCAAATACTCTTTAAAATAATATTTTTTCAGGAGTTTGTGAAGAGTTTTCTTTTCTCCTTTGCCTGGAAGAAAACCGTACAATGAACGACGGTAGAAGAGAAACAAGTAGGTTCACTAAATGCAGGACTATCACCAGTTTTTTCCACATATGCATCCAAACCACACTCATTCATCACCAATCTTTCTTTAAAAGAAAACTGCTCTGTAGCTAATGTTGTCTCCTGCCATCCTTATTCATTAGCAGAGGTATCCCATTTCTCCCACTAAATTCAACAGAAGAGTCTAAGTCACAAGTGCTAACAAAAGAGTAGAATCTTCTGAAGTCACCCAAAGGAGCAGAGGAACAGAGCAACACTACTGAAAAGACAAACAAACACACACAGGGCACCAGCAACATCCTAACTCTGAGATGCACTTGCCATAAATAACTTGATTCCCTTCAGAGACGTTGCTGTAATGCATGTCAATATAAATGAGATCAGAAACGGCATGACATTGAACAACAAAACACCCAGTTGGAATTATTTTTTCTGCTTTCCTTCTGGGAATATAATTTTGCATTATAGATAATCATTAAATAGCATTTTATATCTTCTTTATCTTTTTAAAAATTCTTATACAGCTTTATAGCCAAGAAAAAAAAAAAGCAGGAAGGATATCTAGACTGAAAATACCTCTGGAATTACTTTGAAAAATAATTTTTTATCTTTTCTGTATCACAAAAAAAAAACCCTTTATTTTAAAGCAAGTACATTCAGGTGATGAATCACTGCCTTAGCTGAGATTTTGCAGTCTGTGATTGAGTCATAAAGGAGAATAAAGCTGAGAACTGAACCAGGGGAGCCGACAGTTGAGAGGACTGGGACATCAGCAGTTGGTTCTGGGCAAAAACATACCAACACTGCACAAAGGATAAGAGAACAATTATCAATGCCAAACAAAGGCAGTCAGCTCTGACAGTCCAACCCCATGAGACAGAATATAACCTTTTTTTTAAGTGCGTCATTCTAATCTGATATTGACAAAGATTTTTATGTCTTCTGATCTCTTTCCCTGAAAAAGACTGATGCTCTTTTTAAATTAATGTTTCATGTTTCACATCTCTATATTTTTCAGGAAACACAGGAATTTTACTTCTTCAAAAGCTTCCCACAGGTTTCGTATTGTCCCAGATTTCAACTTCCCCATCACTTGAGCAAAGATCATATATAACAGACTTTTTTCCTGTTTAAGTGATGTTTTAAGAATTGAAGGTCTGTCTTCTTCTTTGGGGGTTTAAATTTTATATTTATGTCTTCTCAGCCCTAGGCCTTCTCGTTTCCCAATTTATTTTTCCACTTACTTCAAGCCATCAACCTATCTCTGCCATTAGCTCTGATTTATAATGCTGAGGAACACAATCCAATCATGAATCTTTCTTCGGAATGCCGTAGTGGCATGAGAAAAGAACCCTATTTAGTACTCTTTCTAGGGTAGAAAACATGAAGTTTCCAGGGCTATCAAAAACATGAGAGGCTCTTTTGTCTGATATTCCCATTCCGATCCTCGCAATGCATCAGCTTGGCAGAGGGCAGGCCCATCAGGCACTTACTGGTATAGGGAGGAAAGGGATTTCCTGTCTCACAAAACTAAGATTTCAAAAAACTCTCTTTCCACAACCGGATTTAACTGAGACCTTTCAAACATTTTCCTTAAAAGAAGAGAAAGACAAGTTTAGCAAATTAGTCAGAAGCCAAGGTAAGGGAGATCCGGAGTTCAAACTCGCAGCCTGAACCGGGCAGAGCAGATCTCCATGCTGCAATTCAGGCACGCATCTCACTTGGGTCATCCAGAGGTCTCTGTGAAGCTATCCTCTCCAATTTCCATTCTCACATTAAGAAATCTTTTAATTTCCTCTTTCTTACTGTGAGCAAATACACACAAATAAAACAAATCCCAATTTTTCCACCTACACACCTCCTAGGACAATTCCACATCTTGCTTGTTGTCAGCCTATCCTTTTGTTACGTATTTCATGTGAGTGCTGTGGAGAAAGACATTTCATCTTTTAGCTTAAAACAATGCAGAGAAAGGCTGGAAAGTGTTGCCCTGTTTTACCTCAAAGCTTGCAAAATTGTAACTGAAAACAAAGAGAACTGGATTTATTTATTCAGTCAATTTCACGATCTCACTTGTGTTATTGCTTACTTTTTCCCATCTTTATCAGTTGTCCACTTCTGCTGTAAATCTGCTAAACAGAGTGGAGGAGGGCTGTAAAATGATCTTAGGATTTATTACACTACTTTTGCAGGACAAGGTTCTGTGATGCAGAATACAGAAGATTCCTGTAGAAACATGAGCCCTCTTTGGTCATTTTGATCTTTTCAGCTAAGCTTTCTGAAGTTACATTAAGTGACATAGGAGCCTAACCCCTTTACCCTGCAGTGAAACTCACGCCTATTGTTGATGTTGCTTTTGAAAATAGGATATAGAGTCCAGATATATATGATGCTACATAAAGATATCAAGTACAATTCACTAAGAAGTTGTTAGAACACTTTTGCAATGTAGTTTTATAGCCAAGAGTCACTATTTCAGTCCAAACACTTCGGCAATTTTGTATAGGAAGTGTCCGACCTTCCTGTGCAGTTTCACATTGTGTTCTCCTGAATACCAATGACAATTCATCTTGGACACTGTAGTGCAACAAAGAGCAGATTAGTATATACTGATATGCCACTTGTCATAAAGTCTTGCCAACGGTTCTCACACATCTTTCCTCTATTATTTTGTCTAATCAATAATAGGACTTATATCTGACTTTTACATGAAAATGGAAAAGAGGGAACCTACCCATCTTGTAAAGCACAGTGCTCTTCTGAGAAATGTTTGGCAGATACTGCTTCTTACAGTAACACTTTACTTTAATGGTACTTTAATGCTGAATTGACAGTGGAAGTCCCATGGAAATGTTCAAAGCATCCACATTAATGTTAAATAAAAGTCATTATGATTTTAGAGATATGCCAGGACAGAAATATCAAACCTGGCAGACTCCCTGTTTGCATGAGGGGGAGGTGCTTGCTAACCTTTTGAAACAGTTGTCAGCCTTAGAGATGCAATGATCTGTTACACGTACACAGCACTTTCCTCACAAAAGTCCCCAACTCTCCTTAACAGACTGCTTTATGTTTGCTATTAAAATCAAAGTTGCTCTTGGGTCATTTCTGGGGCAAAGGGGCAGCAGACAGGCAGGCAGCAGGAACATGATACATAAACAGTGCTGGTGGTAACAGAGACATCTTGCTGAGGACAAGCTCTGTGGAGGATCCTTCGGCCGCCTCACAGCAGCCAGAAGACATCTTGCTGTAGCAAACTAATTGCTCATCTTAAATGTGCAAGAGAGAAGCACAGCATAAAATTTGCTGAGATTTGGGATAGGATGCAAACAATGAGTTTAAATCATTGATGAATCCCTTACTAGAACACAGAAACCCTCCGTCAGTTCCTGAACTTACTCCCCACTCCTGTCGTTTTGAGGGCAAAACGAGCCTGTCCCTGAGGCTGCCATACTCCAGCTTCCACTCCAGGCAGGGGCACACATCTGCCCCGACAATACCAAGTGGAATCACATTTTCACAGCCTTGTATATAGAAGAGATGCAGCAGCATACCAGTATGCTTACTACTATTGGAAAAAAAAAAAAAAGCGTTTTACAGACAGTGAACTAAGCCACAAAGAGTGAGTCTAGCGTCACTAACTCGCAGTCTGTATTCTACTCCTACAGGCATTTTTCCTTCCCCTCCCTCCACACAACCCTCCACATGGGACCAGACAAAGCGGTGGTTCTCTATTTTGTATTTTCATCTTTCAAAGTCAAAGGTAGTATCCAAGATGAGAAAGTATAAATCTGACAATATAAGCATGTAGCTATGTAGGAGAGTCCTACCTTTGCAGGCAAAGATTGGATTAGATCCTGAAGCAGGAAAGTAATTTTTCCTTCAAAAACTTATTCTTAAAACACTGGATGTATATTATCTACATTCAATTGCACTTTTAATCCTCTTCATCTCCTTTTCCTTATTTAAAGTGCTCTGTCTCAAGCCAAACTTGACAAACCATCCATTTTCTGAATAAGTCGTGTAAAAATCACCAGTGAAAAGCAGAAAAGCTCCAGGTGCTTGGAGCATATCAGTCTCATGCTTCAGCAGGGCCTCATGGGCAGAGAGCAGCTGGGTGTGGGTTCTGCCACAATTTCCCTGCCTATGCAGAGCTTCTTCATCGAGCCTGCTGGACATTCAGAGCTCAGACAAACATGAAAAAATAATTCCTACATTTCTTCCAGGTAAATTTCCGTGTTGAGATAGAGAAAATTACTCAGAAAATGTGGGCATATGTAGCCCTTTCCACAGTCTCTAAGCCCTTAGTATTTCTGATCATTGGCTGCTACAAACCTAGTAGGAAAAAACTGCCAATTTTAAAGATTTGAGCAGCTCAATTAAGCCATTTCCATTTCACATAATAAAGCTCAAATGCAATTAATAAAAAAGATGTGGCAATCTCTGCAATAATATTTCATATTCACTTGGAGAAACAATCACTTAAAAAGGTTAACTGGGCTCCGAAGGTGCAATAGAAAGGAATAAATTCTGAGGCAAGTCCAAATTCAGTTACGGGCTGCAGCACAGTTCAGGCCACGTCAGTAAGGCGAGACGGCTTCCTCGGGTGCAATAAGTACAGAGACAGTTTATCCATCTGCAAAACAGATAATGGTGTTGACCTTCTTCGTGTATTCCCGTGACATCTACCAAAGACTACGTAATAAATACTTTCAGCTCAGACTAGAATCCCATGAAGTTTCTATGCAAGAGAGCAACTGGAATATCATCTTTTTCTCTCTTAGCATAGAGGCTGTTCTTGAGAAGAAGTAAAAAATTGGGGAAGAAAACATCCTAGTAGAGAATTCAGGTAGTCTTTGTTAAATAACAGCAGGATCTGAGAACCAAGCAACAGTGAGGGAAGTGATCATCATCACCAGTGCTGTACTGGTTTCATTTCCCCAGATGAGCCTGAAAGTGAACAGCAGCTAACAATTTATCATTTTACCTATTTACACAATTAGCAAATGCTTACATTTTAAAACTGAATCTTACAGAAGAAGTTGAGTATTCTTCTCTGCAACCATGGAAGCCTCTGGCAGGTAACACAAGAGCTGCACCTCCTACCATGCAGACAAAAAAGCGGGGGCTCGAATATCTTCATCCTGCATTTTATGAGTTGAAAATTACAAGCAGAAAACTGGGGCAAAGATCATTAAAAATATATCCCAAAGGCAACATGTGCAATGCGTTTCTATTGGAAGTGTAGGGTGTTTAGACACTGTGAGGCAATCCGAACCTATCCACCGGCAGCTGCCCTGTTAAATCAACAGGAAAAAAACCCCCCAAAACACTTTATTTTTGCTGTGTCTTCTTTCAGCCCATAAGATTTCTTCCCTCAATTTCAGACAGAGGAGGTTTAGAAGCCTAAGGAGAAAACAGATTTGCTAAGAACTTTACTTCTCCCTCTTTGAGAAAAGAAGCCAACAGCAAAGAAGATGAAGAGAAAAATAAGGCATACTAAGTAAGCATACTTGGAATAGCATGATCCCAAAACACAGTTCTTACATTACAGTACTGTATGACTCCCTTCCAGCCTCCTTGGATTATTTTGCCTGAATTTGATCGCTTAATAGCACAGAATACAAAAACCCATATGTAAAACCACCACCAGTTGAAAAGTACGGAAATTCATGCCTAGTCATTTCTTTCTAACATCAGCTGCATTCTTGCAGAAGGTAATGTTAAATCTGCCACAAGAAGGTCAAGACCACACAAAGAAAATAAATCATGGCATCGCTATGTGGACCTGTCTAAAGGTTAAGGATCTAAAGGACAAGCAGATACTCTAAAATATAAACAGTCCCTAGGGGATAATTATTTAAGCAACTCCATTTGAGCAGTCCTGAACAGATGGTTTAGTAGGTATATCAACTATTGCTGTGCTTTGTGAAACTATTTATTACCCACTGAGACTGGGAACAAATGATACTGTAGATGTGTAGCTGCTTGTATCTCTAATCCTGTACAGCCTAGCAATATCTATTGACCCAGAAATATATTCCCAGAACTACCATCTCCCAGAGGCAGTAGCTGCTTAAAGTACCATCAGATAATGTCCTGCAGGTATGAATTCTGAACAGATTAGCCAGAAAGCAGGTTGTTCAGTGGAATTTCCTAGCCACTCAAAATTATAGCAACTGCTGTACAGTTAATGCACCTGAGATAATAGTGAAACTGCTGGCACTATATGAAAGACTCATCGAGTTTATACTTGGCTGCAAATGCAGGGCCTGTGGCTGTGGGCTAATGGTCTGAGCTTCTTCAAGCACCAATACTTTTGCATCTCTTCCAGACAGCACACTGATGCAGTGGATTTCACCTGAATTCCTTCCAGGTGCCCAGCAACTCACTGGCAGGGAGCACAACTGCTCTGAAAGTGCACAAGGGACAGACAGCAAAGCTCTCCCTGCTAAGCGCGCAGAAGGGATGGGGCTCTACAGCTGTGTATGGCAGCCAGACCAGATCTGTGTCACTGGCTTCCAACTGTCTTACGTCAGTGATGAGTAGCAAATTGGGTTACACTTCTGTGCCCAGCAGAACAAGCAGCAATGCGTCCCACGAGTCAGCTGGTTAAATAGGACATGCAGTAGCTGCGCTGGGTGGGAGCTCAGAAGCTGTTGGCTCAGAGAACTCTCAGAGGAACAGCAGCTCTTTGGTGTGATCTCAAAGACAGCCTGTAGTAATCTCTGCAGTTCAGCCCTACAATACTTTTCTAGGATCAGCTCTTTTAGTGTCACTAATTCCTATGAAGCTCCTACCATCTGTTTTGCTCCTCATCTGTTCTTCAGGTATACAAAAGAAACCCCTTCCCAGCTCAGCCACCAGCAATAACTTACCTCCCCACTGTCATAATGGCATCTTTCCCAAGGGAATGTTTTGAGAAATGTTGTCCCAGTAAGATCTGAGGGTTTGACATGTGGTGAGGACCTCTGGCAGTCTGGGCAACACAGAGGGCTGCCAGGAGCCAGCAACGTCCACCAGCACATGGACAGACCAGCTGCACCCAGCACACCTGATCCTTCCCAGAAGCAACATATTTACTGTGCATGTCACAAAGAGAATTGATGTGAACACAGAGAACTGGCACATCCCTGAAGCACTGCACAGTGCACATGGCGACCATGCGTGCGAAGTGGAAGTGAAGCTATCATTCCCTGAAGGTCAGGATGCTACAAACTCAGCACATGCTCAAGATGGCATGTAGCTATGCCTGGGCTCAGCCCTGCACTTCCTCCTCACCTACTCAGCTGCGAGGCAGTCACAGCTGCATACTGGCGAGGCAAAAAGCCATCCAGCCCAGAGGAGAGGCAGCAAGCTGCAGCCACCTGCCCCATGAGTCACAGGGTCAAGTCATCAGACAGCAAAGCTGGACATCATTCCCTCCAAAGACAGGCCTTGCTGCTACCTGCATCTGTCACAGCCCCAGTGTGGCGCTTACAACAGGCTCAGACCTGCAAGATCCCCTCCGAGCTCCTGGCAGCCTGAGGAGCCAGCAGCAGGGCCTCTGACCAAAAGAGAAAACGCATCCCTGCTCATTCCCCTGTCCCTTGCTTCATCAGGGGGCACATTTACACTTCAGCATGCCAAAATGTCACTATGGGGGCACAAGGGAACTGTAAGAGTGAAATAAGAGCAGTTGTCCAGACACTACTTTGGATTAGAGCAGGAGAAAAGAGAAGAATTCACAAGTGGAATTCACAGTGCTGGCAGAGGCTGCCCAGTGGAGCTGTGCAGTCTCCCTCCTTGAGGATCCCCAGAAGCAGCTGCGGGATCCCCACTCTGCAGTGATTGGGCCAGGTGGCCTCCACAGGTGGCCATTCTGAGATTCTGTAAAAATAAAGTGTCTCCAGAAAGTACCCACATAATTAACAGAAGATGAAAAGATGTATATCTCATATAATTTAATGCTAGCAAACAGCACCGTGAAAGTCAATCCCATTCAGTATTTGGGCACCTTGGTTTCAGGTTCTGGGCAAGTACTAAATACAAAATATTCAAAACTCAAGATTTAGGTCTCAAAACACTATGTCAGATACTTGGGTCTGGAATTGAAAAAACTGGGCTCCACGTGGCCCGCAGTCGATGTTCTATGCAGAGGGAATTTCACTGCTCTTGCGCTTTTATCACCTTACCCCAGAAAGAGACTATCCTTTTCCTTTTTCTTTTCTAAGCCAGAGCAAGAAAATGGTTGCTAAAAAATTCAGAACTCCTGACAATTTGGACAATCTTCCACTAATCTTCTCTTCAGGGTGCCCACAATCCTTTAAAGCATGACAAGCTGACAGAGGGAGCCCTTTTATGGTCTCTCAGTACTGTATCTTTATAAACTGGGCTCTTCTGTATGCAACAGAAAACCTGGGATGGCAGACATCGGACAAAGCAAGGTAGAAACAGGCACTTTTAACGGTGTTTGAGGGGGCCGCCAAATGAAAGGAAAAGATCTGGGCACAATAATATGATTCTTCACATACAGAGGGAAAAGCCGCAACAAGAATTTATTTGAAAATGATCCCCCATGCCTGCTAATCTACCTACTCAGGGTTACATGGCACTTCAAAAAAAATTGGAAGGCACTGAAATCTTTGCTGCAAAAATCAGCTCAGTGGAGAACACAGCCCTGCCCTCATCGCTAAGTTAGTTGTTATTTACAGTGCAGCCAAACCAATATGCCCTTGGCACGTGCGGAACATTGCAGCTCTGGGCAGTGTTGGGTTAAGTGGGGTTGAGCAAATTCTACGGCTGCATGTGCAACAACAACTGAGTTAATTCCCCTCTTTTTTTTTTTTTTAATTTAATTTCATCTCTGTTTATATAATGCCACCCTGACTGCTTTCAAACTGCTACCCAGGGGAGAACATGCTCCAACACACCAGCCACGACCAAGCTCATTATAAGCTCTAACTTGGCTGGATACACTCTACAGACTGGCAGCATACGTGTCCGATGCACCTTCTAAGAAACCAACTCTGAAATATTTCCAAATGTAAACTTTACACTGTGTACATTTTTTTTTATTATTTTTTTTTTACAGGAACGTCTGATACTTAGTGGATTTAAAGACATCACAATGATGAATTCACTACACGGCACATGGTGTTCTGATTCCTAAAGATGACCAAACCTGAGTTCAGATGTTGCTGTCCATTTTAGGCATCAAAGTAACATTACAGCAATTTGGACATTCTGATATAAAATAAATATACAACTATAATATGTATAGATGTTTATCTGTATTTTGCACTGTCTGGTCAGCCTGCGGTGCAGCACAAATGAAACCAGCTCACTAGCAAAGGCACTTAACTCCAGGGGCAGCCGACATTCTGGCAGAACATCAAGGCTTTCTATTTTTTTATTATTATTATTTTTTGCCTGTACCTTATTTGTCACGTTTACATCATGTAATTTAAGTAAAAGTACTTTTGCTTTGGAACTGTCTGAACCCTGGTGAAAAATTAGAGAGGCTTTTTTAAAATGCCTTTTTAATTTTGTGTAACACAAGACAGAATGCTGTACACAAAGAAATCACTTCGTCATTTCCACCAGCACAAACCCAAGAAAAAAAAGACATCCAATCTAGAAAGTTCTTCCAGCAGTCTCAATATTAAGACGGGTGTGATCATGAAAGCACTTGGAGGATCAAAAACAAGATCTCGGAAGTTCTATGTAAAACTCAAAAGTTCAGTTGTATGACTAAAAGCACATTTTCAAGTATTACTATGTTATCGTACAATACAAAGAGACAGAAATTTTACAACTTAATAAAATTGTTTCCAAATGAACTATTACACGGACTCTAATAGCATTCCCATTTGACAAAATTACATACTGCATTACAGTGTGCTCAAACAACAAAAAAAATAGGGACATAGATGTCTGAAAATGAGAACCCTCAATTAATAAAACGATTTCTGAAACTATTCATTTATGTGGTCTTTTTAAATGATTATGGCAATACGTTTTAAAGTCAGCCTGTACGCACACGTGCAGCTCTGTTACGCTCCTGAGCCAGCGGGATTGCAGGGAACGCCTATGCTTAAAAAAGGTTCCTTTCAAAAAAGACTGTCATTCAGATGCTGCGCATACTGATGCTATTTCATCCTTCTCAACAATTAGCAAAGATGAAAAGAGAGACTGACTAAACAAATAGACTTTGAAGCACCCTTTCATCTATTTAAGAAACGGTTGTGATCCTATTGCCATCATTTTGTAGTGTTTTATAGCTTCCTGCGATTTTAAGTAAAATATCTATCTGCTTAGAGCAAGTCCGACAGGTATTTCCAAATTAGAAATACCTGAAAGTTCATAATCTCCCTCCTCCTCGTGCAGCTCTCAACAAACACGGTAGGGAAGGCTGATGCGGGGTCTCATTTACTATACTGCAAGGTGCTCTGGGGCACTGCACCCCAAGCCCATAGAGCAGCAGGACAGGCCTCGGGAGCATCAATGGGGGCAGTCAGTCCCAGCGCCTGCACAGCAAGTGAAACAACAAGAGTAATGAAGAAGCACCTGTTCTGTGCTCCAGGATGAGCAGCCACTAAAGAACTATCAATCAGACTGGTGGTAATCACGATGCCTGCACGTGGGCAAAGATGCGAGTGGATTAACCAAGCAGAGACGCAAACATCACCCAAATGAGAAAGCACGCCAGAGCACTGCTGCTCATCTGAGAGAGCAGTAAAAACAGAAATGCGTTACTCCTGTTTGTCTTTGTCTGGGCAACTGCTTGGTTGGGGTTTTGGGAAATGAGTATTGCTACACATGCATGCAGTTAGTAGTGGAAAAAAGGGAAATAAAATTGGTTATAAAAAATATAATATAAAAAAAAACAAACTCCCTTCACCTCATCCCTATTATTGCAAAATGGAGAAGACTTGACAGGAATCCTGATGTTCGCACTGAAACATCTGCAGGGGGCTGGGAGAGAAGGGAAAAGAAAAGACAGAAAGGAAAGAAAAGCCTCCATTGGCTCAGGAGCTGCTCTGCAATTGCAGCTCGCAGCAGCCTGCCCAGGAACACGCAGGAATGCACCCGCTGTGACAGGTGCCCCCGCGCACCTCCAAGGGGGGTTCAGAGCCAGGCGCCGACGAGCTGTGGCAGCAGCACGGTGCTTCAGTTTAAGCAGCCCCATATTTAAATGCTCTGCTGAAAGGAGGCTTTTGTTTTGAATGCTCCTGTCAGTGCTTGCTTTTAACAGGAAATCAATATATCATTTGTTTTCTAGAAAGCAGACACCTGTCCTTCAGGACTCGCACAGCTAAGTTTAGCACTGGTGGAAAATTGAGTAGTTTTGACCTAACTTCTCTTTCTCCATGAATGTCACTCTCTTTACCCAGGGGATGCGAGGTGAGTGAAAAGCAAAAGGAATGAACATTGGGGTATAAGGTATACCTAATACTGCCTATGGATGAATTACCAGCTCTTAAATTCTTAGAGTGATGCTGGCAATGCAGAAATTCCAATGCAAGTTAAAAGCAATTTAAAAAAGATAAATGTGATCCTTTCCTCGTGTTTGGCTTTTGGACCAGCAGCATGAGGAACAAGAGGGCTGGTAGGGCTGGGGCCACGTGCCCTGCGCTGCAGGTGGGCATTGACCAGATTTGGCAAGGACTTGGCAACAGGAGGGCCTGGGGGTTGACTTCTCCATTCATATCAATTCCGCTCTTACTAGGTTACATCAAAGAGAATCTTGACCTAAAAAAAGAGAGGGATGAAGCATCTTACTCATCCCCAAATTAAGGTGAGGAGTTTCCGGGGTTTCTGGAAGAAACTGGAGTTGCAATAACCACAGAATCATTAAGGCTGAAAAGGACCACTAAATCACCTAGTCCAGGAGGAGTCCCTGTTCGGCTCCTAGGCAGATGCAGCAGCAACCACTTAGCGCAGACTGCACCACAAAAGCAGCCTGAAGAAAACAGCTTGAATCCTCCCTTCCTGAATTAAGGGCAAAAGCACTGTCTTGTTGCAAGATGTTTATTTACAGCTGCTTAGAGCAGAATGCAAACAAACATCTTGCAGCAAGCTGTCGGATGGCTTCCCATTACAGGTACAGAGCTTTGCAGTGCTCCAGCAGCTACTGGCAATGTCAGTAGAAGGGTGAGTCACCATGAGGATACTTTGCAATACTCTGCATGAGACACAGTGTCATTTGCCCAGCTTCATCACTCTTCCTGGGGAAAAGTAACGTTCGAAAAGACAGAGCATCTGATTTGCAGTCTTAGCAAGAGATAAATCAGTGTACAATAAGTGATAAAGGAAAACGATTTTGAAAGCTGCAGTTTGTATTCACGGGGCAGTGGAGATGAAGGAGTAAAAATACAATAAATAGCAGTTCCATAGGCACTCTTAGGGAATCCACACTTAAAAAGAAGACTTTGAAGATTAGATTCAAACACTGGATGAATTACACTGAATCATGCACACAGAGTGTTGGATCACTCTTCAGTCACAAGCTAGCTTGGTTACCTCATATCTTCTTATTATTGATACTATTTTAATTCATAAACTGGGATATCCTGAAACAGTGTGCCTTCTCACCCCACAAAAAATAAAGTGTGTCATCAGTGACACTAGAATGTCTCTGGAGTGAGGTAACTCGGCCTCTAATCATGACCAGCAGCAGAGATGACCCCTCACAGATGGGCAGAGGCAGTACAGACACATTTCTTCCCCTTGTTCACTGAACACACCATGCCCCTTACACCATGGATGCAAACATTTCCCCATGCGACTGCAGCACTAAGGAGCACCCAGCATGGCACGAGGGTTATCTGATGGAAACCATTTTCCAGCTTCACCTCTAACACAACAGTGGGGCAAAGAAGGGAACCTGATGGGATTGCTGAAAGAGGAGCAAACTCTGAGTGGAACAAGTTTTTCCCAGCACAGAGACGTGTGGAGCGTCAGAGGGAGAGGCACAGCCATGCAGCCCTGCTGCAGCTCCGCCCACTGGGAGAGCTGCAACACCCAGCCTGCTCCCACTGGGAGCTCAGCCCAAGGGCAGCAGGGCACCTGGAATGCACGTCATTAAGCAGTAGCAGTAGATGAATCCGCTCAGCACCGAGAGCAGAAAAGCTGCAGTACCTTGCAGCATCACATCCCGAGAAGCACCATGTGTGACCAAAGGCACCTTTAAGTAGCAGTAAGAACAGGGTTCAAGCCATCGGGGGTAATTGCTCCACCTCAAGTTGGCAGAGCAGTTGTGGTTATAACACGGGCTCAACCAGCAGTGCCGCATTCAGCCCTGTGGTTTAAAACTCAACCTAGTTAATTTGTGTAAAGACAGCTGCACCTCAGTAGGACTGAAACAAGCTTGGATTTGTTTGTCAGAACAAGCACAATTACTTAAAAGCACTGATGTTAAGGATCCACACCAGTTTAGCTGGATCAGCCTCCAAGCCACTTATTAAACCAGATTTTTTTTTGTCAGTTTTTATTTTTTGTTTTGCATGCATAGCATAGAACATACATTTCCATACCATTCCCATCCAAGCACTTCCACCACTCCTGGCAAAAAGCTGATGAACGTGTCAGGCCTGCCATGTCTCAACAAGCCTTCTCGCATGGTCTGACTGCAGCTTTCAAGTATTTAGCCTGCTTTCACCTCACTGCTGCTTTGCTTTTGGCTGTTAATTCCCAAAGTAACAATCCCCAAGCTGAACTTGTTCCGATTTCTTTCTTATTTTCCTTCAGGGTATTTGCTTTCTACCTCTGCACAGCTTCACGTGGAATAGTTTCCTCTCCCGGCCATCTTCAGTAACTCTGTCGTGCAACATCAGTAGAGGAGCAGAAGACAGAAGTGCCCTCAGTGCTATACATTGACGTGCCAAATAATAAAGAATGTGAGGATTTTGGTATTCTAGAAAGCTGCCATTCAAGGTTATGACCTAATGTCCTTTTCAAATGACAAATCAGATTCCCTTTTATCCTCAGAAGAAAGTATGGATCCAAACTTTCCTTGCTCATCTTAATCATAAAGGGATTTCTGATGGGACTTATAAATATATATATATATAATAATCTTGCATGCTTTATTTTTAATTTCTACAAAAATTGTTTAATTAAGATCCAAGAGAAAAATAAAAGCCCTTTGGGGGTCTATTTTGTTTTTCTTTAGAAACAAACTCCCAGTTGTTGGATAATAACTCAAGCGTCTTCCCACCTCTTAAATAGAGGTAAGTCTTCCCCATTTTCCAGCAATTCCGGTTTCAGAGTAATTGCTTAGATTTACAATACAAGAATCCTGTTACATCATCTCATTTGGAGTCCCACTGCTACAGACGTGAGCAGTGAGTGATGAACTTCATGGAAAAAAAGTCAGTAACTCCATCTTCCCACTCATTCAAAGAACCCTTTTTAATTTTGATTTTTGTAAAGGACTACTTTGAATGGAAATCAGAAGCAAGAGACTAGGAACTCCATCCCCCAATCTATTCTGTACTCAAAGAATAATCAAGTATTGTAAAGTAGCAACTATGTCACTGAATCTTAAAAACAAAATCCCCACTGTGCAAAGAGCCACAGAGAGAGAGCGGAAAAATCTCCATTGTTGGCTATTAAAATAAAAGTATTTCTAGAATTTAGTAAGAGGATATCAAAAGGAAACAGGCTATTGTCTCCTATAGGAAAAATATAATGTAGCAGCAACGAAACAACTCTCAGGTCTTGTTTTTTGTGTACAAAACCAAGAAAACCTCTGAGGAAATTACTTCCAGAATCACTGGTTAAGTGCTGAAATGCCTCTCCAGGGGAGAGCAGGATAGAAATCCTTATTCTTTTAGGTCACTAACGCACACCCAAAGAGACCCTACTCCAGCAGAACCCCAAGACACTGAGACCTCAGGAGCACTGCTTTCCTGTCACAGTTAAATGAGAGCCGCTCATGGCAGCAAGCCTCCTGGTAGGTGCAGGTTCAGGTAACTGTGCATAACAACTAGTGTCAGGCTGGTGCATTAATTTACTAGAATAAGAAAAAAAAAAAAAAAAGCAAAGAGTTCTTTTCCCAGAAAAACGTGAGACAAAGAAAGGCTATTTTTGAGGACCGATTTCTCATTGCTGCAACGACTTGTGAAGTCTCAGCCTCTCATCAGTGCTGCCTTCAACCTGCCACTGGGAAACTCAAGGTCACAAATGGAGAGGCGAGGGAGAGAAAGTACCCAGAATAAAGCTGAACTTCCTTTGCTGCTTAAAATGCTAGAAAATAAAATACAAATCATTTCAAATCCTTCCTTACTTATGACAGATATTTCGCACACTTCTGCCTAACAAATTCAAGAATGCTTCAGAAGCAATAAGGTTTCACAGACTGAGCAACGCTGAAGGAAAGATTCCCCCAGGTACCCCTAGGCCCCCTTACAGAGCTTCTGTGCACCACCCATCACCACAAACTCTCGCTGTACAGCTCATCTCACAGAAGTACCTGCGAGTGATCAAGACTTTGCTTGTGTCTCCTTTCCATTCTCACCTATTGAAGTGTGCGTGCAGCTATGCATACCTGTACCTGCTGTGCTTAGGTTGACACAGGTGAAGCAAAAGATAGCTGAAAGATAGCTAAATAAAAGAAAAGCCAAGAATACTCACCCTCTGTGTTCTGCAAAATTCTGTAACACTGTCAGAGCTAACAGGGTAGCTGTGAACTGACAAAATAGTCCCTTAGGGGGTGCAGTCCTGTATGCAGACAGTGACCCACAATGACATAAATACTGATAAAAAACAATCCCCAACTAATTAACAGGAAAATCCGCAGCTTTTAACAGAATGAAGAATCCCAGGCAGAGGTGCAACAGTGATGCCTGGTGGCTTTGAAGAGTTATGTCATCAGATTAGCAAGTGATTCTTGTGGGCTTTTTTTTTTTTTTTTAACCTCCGTATTTATTTGTTTGGTGGGGGTCTTTTTGCTTGTTTGTTTTTTTTTGGGGGGAAGGAGGTTTTCTTAGGTGGTTTTGGTTGTTGTTTTGGGACTTTTTTTTGTTTTAAAAACAGTTCCATTTTTGCAGGTCTGGAAAAGGATGAATTCAGGAAAATCCATGCAGCTACAGAGGTGATGCAGGGAGGAACTCTGAGCCTCCAGCACTGGCCATCAGCCTTCACAGTGTGTTTCTGGAGAAGGGAAGATGGATGAGCAGGTGGGCTGCTGACAGACACAGGTAGAACAGTGATGCTAGATATCACTCTGCCTTCAGGTTATATTTGCACTAATCTGGACTTGTACTTATACTTGCGTGCATATGTGCCAACACATAGCCACAAAGCATCTTGGATCCTGAAGCTCCCGCACCCACCAACTGCCAGGGCACGGATTCTCATCCACGCATCTCTCACTGGAAGTATCTTTGTACCCAACCACAGCAGATGATAGGGACTTTTGCTGGGCCTATTTCTTGCACAATAGCATACATTTAAATTTAGAAAGTGAGCTACCCCCAATCCCGGAGTGCCTTCCTGGAGAGAAAGGGGCTCACCAACAACAGGCCAGTAGTCAGCAACAAGCAGAAAGAATAGAAAGGAGCATAACTGGAAGCACAGTGGCCCCCGGCTGGGGACTCTGCTTGCAGCTCTAAGGTACTAAGAGAGCAAGAGGCGGCAAGAGGTGACACCACCTGCATCTTCCAGCTGAGCTGGGTGCTGCTCCCTGGAGAGGGCTACATTCAGCAGCGACTGCACCAACCTGGGAACTGCTCACGTGTGCTGGGAAGCAAAAGGCAGGATGGGCCCTTGTAGATAGGCATCAGCCTTCCATCTGCGCTTGGTCCTTCAGCAGGATGCCAGGCCACGGGGATGCCCTACTGACACCTCTGCCCCTGAGGGCTGATGGCATTTCCTTATCACACACCCCATGGAACAGGTGCATCAGATAAGCACGGGCAGGAACCACAGCCATCCTTTCCAACAGCAGTTCAGTTCACTCCTTTTTGGAGTATTGTTTTATTGCAAACAGGTCTTTCCAGACAAGTCCTGTTCTATTCTAGATCTACTCAAGCCCATTGCCTGTGGCATTTAATGACTTTGGTTTATAAAGATATAGACAAGCTCAAAAACACTTGAAATCATCCAAAAGACCAGTCCCAAACTAACAGAGCAGAGGAGCAGGCCACCATAACCTGCAAAGCACGGAGTCCTTCTGTACATACAAAGAGCACTGAGAACCAAGAAAGCATCCTTTACACATCTGCTCTGTTATGAACCCTACAATTACAGTGGTTTGAGAAATTCCTTTTTTTCTTTTTTTTTCCTCATGTCTTCTCCTACTTCCCAGGCCTCTTTCTTCTTCCTTGTAAAGCCATCTCTTGTCCACAAAATCTTTCATCAGATTTGCAGGAAAAAGAAAAACATTACTAAAAACATAATGTAGAGGAAAAACATGAACAAAACTAACTATGCCAGAAAGCAACCTGAATTAATTACAAACAGGTAAAGTTTTAGTGGTGTAACCAAAATAATATGAAAACAATGTTACACATATTATAACAGATGAAAAATTTAAAAGAGAAATGTGCGCAGAATTCTTCATGCAGTTCTACTGCTGACTTGTAGCCCAAATTCTGATTTATCCTACGCTTGCTGGCAAACATCATTTCCGTGATAGTACTGACAGAATAGGTAGAACCAGACCCATGCCTTTCAGTTCACTATGCCATTGTTCCCCTAAGAAATATGACTCAACTGTGGCACTCTAATTCCTGAGCTCATAGAAAAGAGGCCTGGGCAGGAGTTCAAGAGGTGTGCCAGACAATCTTTGTCTTTTATTATAGGAGCAATTATTCCGACATCATTGTTGATGAACAGTTACAAACAGGTTAGACATATCTGCTTTGGTGGCAACATTAGTTTCTCCAAGCACTCTTTTTCAGCTCTGCAGATGCTATACTGATGCCAACATCTTTGCTTCAAAATGGTACATGTGTCAGAATGAAGTGCCATTTGAAAAATGTAATTTCAGTTCTTGTTAAAAAGGCTCTTCGTCTTTCTGTTTAAGTGCATACTTCTTTATTCGTTATTCATATATAGCATGCCAGTTATGTTTTATCTGAACAATTCATCTGGTTCTCAAGTCAGATTTATAGTATAAACTTGAAATTGTAATAAAAAAAATGTGTGGAAGATGTCACTCAAGATGATTCCAATGCCAGTGCCTTAAACATGGTTGCAAACCAATTCTGCAACTCGCCCTTGTACAAGCAGCCCCAGTGAGAAGAACCCGGTAAAGAGTGTTCACATTAGTAAATGGAACTGGGAGCTCAAAGAGGACATGTTAACTCTGGTCTGCATAACCAGGAAGGTCACAACAACTGCATTTTTAATTGCAGCTTTGTAATATACGTAAAAAAAAAAAATGTCAGAAAACTGCTTAAAGAAAAGTCTGACATGAAAAGGAGATATAGTTGCTTTATGCTTTCAGAACTGCCGTAGTATCTTTTCGGCTGCTATAAAATACCAACTAACCTTGCGATAGTTTGCTTGTTATGGTTCCTGCCCCCCCTTTTTTGCAGATTATTCAGAATGTTTCAGCTTCAGGGAAACAGTCCTCATCATCTTTCTTTCCACGTGGAACCAGCTGAAAGATATTCATGAAAGATTCACTAGGGCCAATTTTCTATGAGTATAAGCAACAGCAACATCAATATTTCAATGTCTAGAAAATGTGGCTATTCTCTTGCCTCAAGTAAATTGTTAGAAATCATTGTATTTTAATGAATTCTAAATTTCTAGATGGATTCTTCCGGTACCTCACTTATGAAAATTCACACCGAGTGGGAAGATTTTTTTCTAACAAATATTTGGGGAACATGAATCTGCTAAAGTTTTAGAATACACCGATGGAGGTATAGGAGAAAATGCATCTGCTGATCTTTTCATCGCGGTCCTTGCAGACTACTAGTTTCTCAGGCAGCTTCAGCTGTCACAGTTGCTTAGAGTCCACTGAGCTGTTTTTAGTTACTCATTCAAATATTCATAAGAACCAAGGGCTGCTGTTTGCTGTCTGGTAACAACTTCATTTTCTGCTCATCCTGAGCTCGTCCTTGTGGGCTGCCTCTTCCCCTTCCAATTGGCTTGCTGCTGCCACGTGGCCTTTGAAGGGTAATGGAGTTTCCCTGGGAGCAGGCGAGAGAGGCATGTTCTACCTTTTATCTTTGCTTGGCTGGACAATGAAAATAATTGCAGAAGACAGTTATGGATTACCAAAGAGACACATGAAATGATCAAACCTATATCAAGCACCAGTTTCTCTACTAGAGAAAGCACATCCTTTAATTATTTACCTTGTGGGACAGCTCACACCTCAGGATAGGCACATTCTGGTGCAAATATTTACTTAACAATATTGTACTTGAGCAGAGTAATGAAAATAGGTGTAATTTCATGTAGCGTTCTCGGGAAAGGCCGATGGACTGTGACATTTCCCCACATGGGGAAATCACTGGAGTGCAAAGCTCCTATTATTTCATTAAAAGTCCTGCTAAATAACCCTTCAGGGCAGTACAATTTTGCATTTTTAGCTCAAGGAAATAGCTGAAGAGAAACCCGCAACTAGCGCCAGATAATAATAGCGTGTTGTAGACTAAGACAAAATTCCAGGTGAAACACAGGAATACCCAGACAAGCTTCAATTAGACCCATAATTACAGGAAGCTCTGCAGCATGCTGCAGTGAGCAAGGGTGCTTCCAGAGTTGGAACAGAGCAGAAATCCCAGGCACTGCACCTGACCATCTGCAGAACAGGCTCGCTTCTGCCCTCTTGCCTCTGTGCACCAGCTCTTCCCCAGCAAAAGGGCTTTGCACTCAGCTTGCAGGCATCTCCAGCATAACCACCCTTACCGAGGACAACGTGCCCCGTCAGCTCCCTCCCTCCATGCAATTGCTACTCAGAACACAGGCTTTAGAAGAGGGAGTTTTAAATGAATGTAACAGACAAGCGTTTCCCTGGATATTGCTTAAATCAGAGTTTTAGCTTTTGGGGTTTTTGTTTGTTTTTCATTTGGGTTGGGTTGGGTGGATTTTTGGCTTTTGTTTTTTCACTTTTTTTTTTTTTACGCTAGTGTTTTATGGAGAAAAGGTTTAGTTTCTGTCAATGCAACATACAAGATATATAGCAACTTTAAAAGGCTATCCTTTTAATTATGCTCTCATGCCATTTTCTTTAAAGATCGTCTATTTCAAGGCTCAGATTGAAGGTCTTTATTTACACACTTATTGAACATAATAGCATCAGACAGCAGTGAAGTCTGCTGGATAAGCTACACTAAGGGATGGAATGGGTACAGCATAAATCTTCTCTGTCTAATTCTACTTTGCATCCATAGAGGAGGCGGGAAAGAAAAAAACCCACTACAGTCTGGCAGGTTAGGCAAAAAAGATGATTGCTTCATAGCTGGTGAATGATAAAACCATCTTTGGAACAAAGTGGGGAGAGCGGAAATAAAAAGCCCTATAGCACCATTTATTTACATTAGAGAAACACTATCACAGAGACTGTTAAGGTACTGTCAGCGTTTCTATTATGATCCCATATTTCAAAGGCTTATAACCTGGCCATGAGAAGTCACTTTTAAAATTGAATCCAGAATATAGACTGCATTTAGCTGCATTCTGTTTATTATTGTCACTAGGTAGATACCAAAATATGTCATAAAAATAATACACACACAAAAAAAAATCAAACACCTACAGCTAAATCAAACCTAGGTGCACTGGTAAGCTATCCTATCAGCATCTTGGGCTCAAGTCACTCAAGTATCTTTCCATCCATTGCCTTTAAAACAAAGACATTTTAAAAGCACGATGTATTTTATCTGCTGGTTTTTTTTCAGTTGTTACTTTAGCTTCCATTCAAGATCAAGAAAATAATCTGAATGAGCAAACCCTGCAAGAGCACTATAACATACAGGAAAACAAATACAAGGGACAAGCAGCTTCTGCAGCACCTGCACAGCCTGTTTGTTCCTTCATGGAGAGACAGAGCAGGAGCTGTTTGTTTGAGCAGGGATCGAGGACATAACTCCACAGATTCTGACCTTTCCTGAAACCCCTCAGCTTGCCCCTCTGACTAGTTTGCCTTATATATTTCTCCTTTCCAAGGCTTCTGAAGAGCAAAGGTTAATGAAGTAATCTATGACTGAATGCTAACATATGCTACGTATGTCCAGAAAAATGCACATCCCATTTTTTACATTTTTCTGGAAACAACTATGGTCTCTTATAGCTGCAATTTTGAAAGAATGCAATTATGGTATAGAATTTCAGCTACCTTTGGGCTGAGGCCTCTGGAGACAGACAAAGAATTAGTGTACTGCTGTGTGATATATTTGTGGAATCACGTTCCTCCAGCTCCTCTAAAGCTGAGCGTGATCCCCCTCCACTAAAAATCCTCTTTTCTTCAGTTTGCAGAAGTATCTGTTCACCATCTAAAGGCTTATTTGCGGTTTCTAACAATCAAAAAGTCTAGGTCAGCTAAATGGGCATTGGCTAACACAACAACAAACTACTCTGCCAATGACGAAAAGTGTGAACTGGAAAGCAAGCAGGGAAGGCAGCAGATGGGGCTGTGCACTGGAGAGCAGCGGCTCTGCACAAGCAGGGCTCTGTGCGCTGCATGCCCAGCTTAGACATGAGCCGAGATAAAACATGAGCAGGGAGGCTGGACCAAAGGCAGCTGGGCAAGCGTAGATGACAGGCGTACCTAACGTGAGCCTTCCATCCTGAGCAGACTTGAAGTGCATTAAAATCAGTGCCATTTCGCTACTTCCCTCAGCGCGCCTCTAATGGTCCATCCAGGGATTAAGCTCACTTGCAGCAATACAGTCCAGTGCTTTCTCTCACCTGCAGAGCCGACAGGATGAACCAGCACCAGGAATACATGTGTTCTAGAGGCACAGCTCAAAGGTGGCTTAGACCCATCTTACAGACAGAATGGAAAGGTGGGAAAAAACTTTGGGTTCGGGGTTATTGAGCATAATAGTCTGAACTTCAGCCACCAAAGCCAGACATCCACTCTGCAGCCAAAGGGTCCCTTATAACTATTCTAGCTTATCTAGAGTTTCAGCATTCATTCAAGTTTACTGAGAGCACTGATGTTTCTGCTGTCTGACAAAACAAAGGCAATTACTATCATTATACTGATAAAACTTTAAGTCAGTTCCTTAACAAAATTTTGTTTACATGGGATTGCAGAGTAACTTCAGAAGTCTGGGGTCATCACACAGGAAACACACAGCCATTGCAAGCAGTGAGTTAACTGTCAGGGATGGGGGAACTGACTACTGAGGGCAGCATGTCTTCGTAAAGCCCCAGAGAGCAAACCCAACACCTAATGGAGAACTAAGGCAAAAAAGGACACTGGCTGATCTTTCACCAAACGGCATCACGGACCACTTGCGCACCTTGCCATGTCTCAGCCTGAAAGAGATCAAGATAAAGGCTCACCGCATTAGCATGGAGCAATGTCCATCCCTTTCACTCGCTCAAGTACAGCATAGCCCACGTACAACAAAGGTCCTTCCTGCAGCCTCTTCCTGCACCCCCAAGAAAATTATTTTACCAACAGCAGCCTGGAAAACATTCCTTTGCTCTTTTCTAATGTTTTAACTAAGAAATACAAAATTATGCACCAGCAAGATCTCTAAAAATTTATATGTAAGAATATTATTCATATGTAAGAATACATTTGTATGCAAATGTAAGCATCTTCTGGGTTTTCTTATTGATAAAAAAATTTGTATGCCATTACACAAGAAGACAGGAACCATCATAACATCTTTTTGTTACTTATCTTGACAAAAATTAGAGTGTATTTCTTTAATATTTCCTTTGTTCAGTGCTGTTATTTGTGCATCCAAGTAGCAGCACATTGGATGAGAGAAGCTTTGTATCATACAAGCAAGCACAAGAACATGAACCCATTCTGACTGGTGAACTTTCAACCCAAAATTCACTTGAACAGTACGCTCATAGGGGAAAAACATACTGACAGGTTTCTATGTTTTAGTATCTAATTTGCAGGGAAAACATGCATCAAAATGAGTACATTAGGAGCAAAAACAGGGATTTTTTTAATTAAAAAATAGAAACACTGACAGGATAATTATCAAACCTTCCTGGTTAGTAAGGATCTCACTTTAAAGGGTGAATTACTACATAAGAAGTGGATTACTGCAGCTACATTCGTTTTTTTTTTTTCCCCCAGGTATTTTATCTTGAACTGGGCACTACATCAGCACAGCATTACTGCGTTTAACAAAAAAGCAAATCCGCAGTACATAGAACACTCCCAGAAACTGTTTGGGTCGGACTGCCACCCCTTCACTGCCACTAAGCATGAAGAGCCTCACAGAAGGCAGCACTTGCTGAGTACAGCGTGCACAGCCAGGCTGGCTGGGGCCACACAGCTGCATAAGGGTGCAGGGGCTGAGCCTGCACTGCGCTCACACTTCCTGCTGGGATGGATATCGATGGCTGTAGCACAGTGTACGTACTAGATTGAGCTGTCGTACAGAGCGGAGCGCAGTCCCTGTGCTCCAAGCCCCGCAGCACAGAGCGGAGGCACGCAGCCACCCGTCAGCTGATTGTCTGGGCAACAAAGGGTTTGCTTAGCGGCACAAAAGCAATGCCAAAAAAAGAAACCCAACCCACTGGTTTCTCACAGTGATCATTAAACTAGCGTTCACAATAAGCACGGTTGGGTCTATTCTTGGAGTGAAAATACCCTGTGTAGGAACATGACATTTTCCAATAATGTCAGTAGATCCTACGGCACTCCCTGACCCAGAGCAAACATTTCTTTCCTCATCCTGAACAGAATTTTCCAGCAAAAGCTGAAGGATTTTCAACCTGAGGACTCTAACTGGAGTAATGTGCATCCCTTCTCCCCTAGCACACCTTTCCCGCAGCCAGTTTGATGCTTAAACACACTTCTCCGAAGCAGATGATGCTTTGAGTGATTGCTTGTTTTCCCAGGGCCAGGAGCTGGCAGAAACCTACCGTTGAGTGCTTGTCCCAGGGGCTGCCCCAGCCACGAGCAGCGCTTCCCCCTGCAGCACCAGGTATGAGGAGGGGGAGTAGATCTCTGATCTACTTCAAACCAAAGCACATTCAGCAGCCAGCCTTGCTGAAGTTGGTGAAAGCCACCTTTTGAGGGCTGCTCATCAACTAGATCCCCCCATTCCCCTGCAGTTCATCTCCTGCAAGGTGCACCTGACACACAAGTCAATGTACCCTGATGTTTCAAGCCCCCTCCTCCCAGCACTGCCCTGCCTGTGGGTGACAGCAGGGACAGAGACCACCTGCTGCACTGGAGCCAGGCACAGGACAAGCCCCTGTGCCACAGCATTAGCCCTGATGTGGTGGGAGGAAACGGAGCCAGGACATCACCAGGGGACAGGGCGGTCCCACACCGATGCTCTGTGGGGAGCAGTTCCCCCACCAGAAAAACTTCAGGAGAACTGATCCTGTTTGCTATCGCCTGCCCCAGTACCTTTCCAATTCCACTATAGCTCCACATTTCTGGGAGACTGGAAGCTATTTACATATTTCACAAGAGCCAAAGAGCAGGTGATTTCTTATTAAAAAACAAGTATCTAGCAGAAGGCATGCCGTGACCTCCATTAGTCATACTCAGTAAGCAGGCTGAGCTTTTCGCCATTTCAAAGTAGCAACAAAATTCCCAAACAGGAAATCGCAGATTACCATTGGGATCAGTTTTATTATTCCAAGGGACGTTTTTCAGCCACAGAGCACTATGGGCTGCTCGGGTGTGATGTGCTGAGGTGAGAGGAAAGAGCATCTATACAGACAGAAAAGATGTTTGCTCTGGAACAGCAGCGATCCAGATTATTTGTTCTTAGGTTTGATCCATTGTACTTCAGTTAAATCCCACTTCCTTTAGTGCCATTTTAAGCTGTTCCACACAGACTCAGAGGAGACTTTAATTCCCTTCATTTTACATGTTTTGGATTATGCTGTTCTCTTGTTTCTGAGTTTACCAAACCCAGTCTCATCTGAATAGATGCAAGAAACCTGACAAGAGACAATCTGCGGCCAGCTCACCCTAAGTAATCACACCTTTTAGAGAGCTGGACCTCGTAGTAGGAATTTGTTTTACAAAGGACATTCAGCACAAAATAGTACTCTGAAAAGAGCCTTGGAGACCCTCACTTCAGTATTTGTACACTGCTCATTGAGCGTTTTACCACTGCTGCCATCTGCGCCAGCCTCCTAAAGCCATTACTTGGTCACCAGTTCCGTCCTTTTACAAAACCAGCTCTGTCTTCATCAGAAAGCATTCCATCAGCTGAACATTTCGAAGTTTTCATTACCATCATAAGGAAGCATTAATGGTGATAAAATAATCAGTCAGCAAGAATTCCATTACTTCTCTTTTAGCAAATGTGATCGTTACATCCTCACTCAAAAGTCCCTCATTTCCTGAGGGATCAGAGCAACTATTAGCTGAAAAGCGCAGAGCAGGTACAACTGGCACCCATTAAGCGCATAATCCCATTGCCATAGAGAAACCCGCTGAAATCGCACCCTGAATAGCTGTTCCAGGGAGGTGGTTCAAAGCGTTCTTGCTTTTATTCAGATTAAGAACAAAAAGAAGTGTAACTGAGAAAGATGTAGCCATATAACACAACCCTTTTCTTTTGCTTTCTCTTGCATTTTGTCATTCTGTGCATTGAAAGTTTATTCTTTTAGCTGGATTAGTTAAATTGCACAGCGTTCTTTAAAAATGGCTCTCCATATTTCTCTCCATGGATTACTTTGAAGCACAGCATGTCTATTCTTTTAAACAGGTTCGCTCTCTTCACAGGTGTTCATTAAAACACGCTCAACTCTAATCCCCTTAGCACCGAGGTATGCAGCTTTCATAAAGGCAGTGTGCCAAACCAGCACTGCTGAACTGTTCAATGCTGTAAAATGCAGACTCTCAGGAAGAATTTCTTCAGCTGTCTTAAAGACCACAAGTGCTCATCCTGTAACAAATACTGACCTACTTTGTTATCCTGCTTTTAAAATGGCTCTTTGTTTTCAAAGCTTGCAGAGGAGCCACTCCAGAATACAGTAAATTCACATCTCCAGTTGTTGGTGAGAGCACACATTGGAAAACCCGCCGCCCTATAAATAATAGAGGTGATGCTCTCAGCAGCTCGCTTACTGAAAAACTGACTTCACAGAGGAGAAAGGTTGAATGAACAACCACCTTTTTCAATGCTTTCCTCACTACCCTTTGCAGAACATGGGACACAGAAAAACAATCTCCCATTCATTGCTCTTCCCAAACTTTCCCAGCCTCAGCCCAGGTTTGGCAGCAATAGGCTAGGTCCCTATCAGCAAGCACAACAGTAATGGATCAGGAGGTGAGAGCAGCAGGCGCTTAGGGCTCCTGTATGTGCCACTGCAGCTCTGTGCTGCCAAGTGTTCATAATTCAACAGACGTTCACAAATCTTCGTGAAATGTATTCCCTGTAGTCAGCAGCAGGAGGCAACCCAGATCAGCTTCCAAAACAACCCTTTGTGGTGCACAGGCACGTTCAGAGCCTATGAAACAGGGAAATTGTCTTATTTCAAGTACTCTGGGCACACTTCTTTGAAGACATAACTTAGCAAATATTAAATACATTCCTCTAATTTGGGGAAATTAAAATTCATTTTACCAACAGAGAAATGGAATGCAGATAGACTGCTAAATTACTAGTAGGAAAGAAAAAGAGGAAGAATCCCTATTCATATCTCCTACGCTTATCAGAGAATGCTGCCCCGGCACACAGGCTTTGTGCACAGGAAGAACAGCAGTGACTTGACAAGGCACCTCACTTTTGGCATGCTTTAACTGGCTCACTGATGACTACGAAGAAAGGATTCAAAAGAAAACTTCAGTACTGAGACTAGCATTGCCCCAACCCCAGGGCTACCGATCAGTAGAGACACTCAGGGCTTGGTTTCACAGACATGATTCCTATCTGGTCTAGTCACTGAAACAAGTAAGATAAAATTGTGAATGTAATGCTGATGTGCAAATGACAGCATTAAGGAAATTCAGACACAAGAACTGTTCCTGTTGGAAAAACTTCACCGATAACAACTGGCTCTTCACTATGATTTTGGGCAACTCCAGCAAACTTCTCAACTGAAACAGAATCATGACTCACTCTGCATTGCATTCTTTTAGATATATATGTAAAATAAATATAGCCAGTTACTGTGTATCTCTACCAAATTCACACGAGTTGGAATTCCCAGTTCTGTGAGAATGCTTTAAAACATTGCTGTCTTACCATATTTACAAAATAGAGAGAATTGACATTTTGGTCTCTTAAATATTGCATAATACTGCAGGTCAAGAAAAGATTAATATGTTGGTTTTGAAGTGGAGTGTTGTGTTCTAATATTTCCTGTAAAAAACAAGCAATTGACATTTTTGAACTCCATGTATTTCATGGACATTTTGTCACAGGCTCCTTAAACTCGGACAAATGGGTGCACTTCTTGCCATCAGCTTCCATTTTCTTTTGTGCACTGAAAAACTAGCTTCCATGCAACAGGATGTACAAAGGAATAAAGCAAAATAAAAAGCAAACAATGAGGGCTACAAACAAAACTTTCTGAATTCGATTAGATTAACTTAAGAAGAAGCGTTAAACTAGTACAACCTTTAAGAAAACAACCCAAGGCAAATAGTTCTTTTTTACTCTTGATGGGAATGGTGCCAACTAAGAGAAAATATTGATTTTGCCAAGACAGCTTTCCAACATAAAGTGCACAACGGTACCTGCTAGCCAATGGCCGGCATTACACACCAGCACAAATAATAAAGCAGCGGGGCTCTTGTATTAAGAACTGCCCTAAATAGATCATGTTTTTATACCTCACCCTTCAGTAGTGTTTTCTGATTTTGTCTGTTTAATCTGATTATTGAATAAAAAGTGTAAAACCATCATTCCAACCAGGAAAGAACAAAAGTAAAATGACTGTTCCTCGGCACTGCTAGCTCACAGAGCTCACATCCATGAATTTTCTTCCCAGTTTTGCAGATCGCAGAAGTACATAAACACACCGAGATTCTTGATGCTAAACCAAAATATAGCAAAAACATTTGAGAACCTCTTTGCTACATCAAAGCTCACATCTTTTCTAACTTTAAAACATGCACGTTGGTTTTGTTTCTCAAAAAATTATACTCAGTCTGCTTAAAGTGATCCAGAATTAACTGGAAAATTAGGTTGGAAAAGATCTCTCCACAATGATCCGTTCGTTTAAAAAAAAAAAAAAACATTAGTATAGAAGAAAAATCCTCTGAATGATAGAGCTTGATAGACCTCTAATTTCTAATAAACACATAGAAAAAGACTTGCCTCTCTTAGGTAATGAGTTTGAATCTATTATAAAACTGCCAATAACACATTTTCCAGATAAATGTGTTCCAAATTAGAAGAAGTATTCAAGTCACAGGAGGATTTATTTATTTGCATCAATTACTTCAGAAACAAAAATGCATCTACTTTTCATTCTCATCTCATTAATGCAGGGTTATTAATCACTGCAGTGTGTGCTGGTATTTGACATAATGATAATCTAAACACACAAACTTAAGCAAGATAAAATCCTTCCACTTGGAATTTTGTTGCTGTAGTTGCTACTTGAAATTATATCTTTTTCTTGATTAACATCTTACCAAAGAGCACATTAAACCATCTCTCTGCTATCAGCATGAATTAAATCAACTGACCATTATGCTCTATTCAAACAGAAAATACTGAATTAAAAATATTTAAGAAGGCAAAAGCTATGGATTCTGATGTTCTGTGTAATCGATAGATTATTTTTAGAGTTCCAGGAATCAAAGAAAAGTCACTTTATACATACCTGCCTAGTTAAACATTAAATTCTAATTATTGACCAATTGTTGCTTGTTTAGCAACAGAAGTGCAGAAAAAATAAATAGCCTTCTGTAGGATCAGATGTAAGTATTATGTACGTCTTATTTACAGAGTGAATGCAAGTCTTGTACAGTGCTCAAATTCCATGTGCATCTTCAAATTAAGAGCTACAGTGGTCTTAAATGGAATCTGACGTTCTGTAAAGTCCTTCCTTAAGAGAGCAAATTTTACTTATGGTACTAAGGTAAGATCTCAAGTCAAAGACAACACCTGGAGCAGATTTCTGTTAGACTCCAGGATAAACAAAGATGGCACTGTATGGGTTAACTTCCAAACATATTCTGCTTTCATAGGGAACCAGGTGTTTTTTGTGTTCAGGCATCAGTCAAGTGGGAGTCATCACCTCCCCAAACCTATATCTATTGGTTAAAACAAGGACAACGTAAGCATCATTACTGCGACTATTGATTTTTTCAGATGAAATGCCCAGTTTCTAAGGAATTTTTACAGCTTGACTGTTGGGTGGATCATCAAATTTTGCAGAAGTACTTTTGTAAACAGTAAAATCAGAGTTTAGAGAACAAATCCTTCACAAAGCAGCAGCTTCGTTTCACGCACAGTAGAATATGCTCGCTAGCGACCCAAACCCTGACAGCTGATGAAGTTTGCTTAGGATATCCTTCCCAAAGGTATTTCATTAATTTTTATAGAGAAAATTTGCCTTTTCACACCAATGTAAGAAAACCAGACCAGTCAACCTTTGTCTAAAGTGGTTACAACTTTACCTAAGGAAACAGAATATTTACTGTATGGCATGTATGGCCAGAAGGGAAGGATAAGGACATTTCCCCCATGGGCTGCAGAAACTTACTAGGTTATAATGACTGCAAACCAAGATATTCTTGACATACGTCTTCCACTTTTTGCATTGTTTTGGCTTCTCCACACTTCTGACACACATGGTGGATCAAAAGTGGGCTCCTCAGAGGCTGTTCCATGGACAGATAATTGTTTCAAGGGGGCTCCAAGAGAGCCTGGAACTAATTTAAAGCTGGATACCTTCAGATTTTCTATGGACTGCTTTTCTAATTACAGCGGGAAAAAATATTTTCCTCCTGGCACTTTCCCACCAAACACTGATTAAGACATAGAACTGCTAATTCTAAAGTCACCATCCACTCATTCTGCACAAACTCATTCTTGAAGCAAGAGAGAAAACTCACGACTCATTTAGCATAAAGCATGCCTTTGCTCCTTCTATACGTCAAGTAGATTTGTTCATTATCTTCCCTAATCCTAAAGAATTATTGAACTTGTTTATCAAAAACACTTGCTAACGTGAGATCAGAGCTTGTCTGCTGGCAGGAATCAGCAGACACTGAACCTTCGAAAGGATAATTCCCCAGTGTATCCCTGAGGTCAGCAATAACAGCAGCTTTGCCACGTACCACATGAAGCACCAGGAAGATCAGGGGTCCTTCGCTGTCTTTGTCTGAGCTGAGCTGCCTGAAGAGAACCAGGCTCACCCTCCACCTTCTGAAGACAAGTGGGCAGAAACCTTGTTTTCTACAAGAGAAGAAAGAGTTGGAGTCAGCCTTGCTACTGTGTGGTGCCAACTTCAGCCAGGCCACGCAAACTCAAATAAAAAGCTGTGTGTGGGGGAAACCAGGACAGAGGGAAACTATTAGTCAGCTCATTTCAGCAGAATGTAGTAGTGTTTTGGTAAAGATATTCTATACTCCCTGCAGCTGCTCAGACACGCTCTCCCAGAGCTCTGGCTCTGCATGGTACTTGCCGACAATCCTCAGCTCCTCAAGCTCCGTGCAGTGGGAGGCCCAGCCTCACAGCCTCACTGCTCCCCAGCTGCCAGCCAGCAGCAGGAATGTCCTCCCCCACAGCCCTGCTCTGCGACCCTGTGCCTGGCTGCCTCGCAGAGCACCCAGCTCCACTCTGTGCAGGGAAGGAAGCACTAGGAAGCGACTCTTCCCTACGGATATACTCCTCAAAAAATCACATTTTTGGATACATTTATCTTTATGTCATCGGAGCCCACAGGGGGCAGAGACTGAAACGATTACAAGGCAGTTACTCCCCCCTCTGTGCAGCCAGCAGCCAGGAATACGCTAGCCCCACACCAATATTTTGCTTCATTTGAAGCAAGCTGCAGTTTGACCAATTCTATCCTTTAAAGGCAGGGATTTGCTGGTTTTAATCTGTTCCAGACAGCAAACGAACTGAAAACAAACATGTAAGTTCCTACATCAATTTTGCAAGTTTTCTTGGCTTGTCCTAAAAATTAACCCTCTCTCTGTTTTCCTACAGCCTGGATCCCACACATTTACAGCCTCAACTAAGACCTCCCACCTCCCTAATTCACCCGGCCTCTGATCCACCTGACCTCCAGTATATAACACCCCAACTAGAAAAAGCCTCCAGCTAACATCCTCTCAGATGAGAGTAACTTTCTAAGTGTTAAAATTACCACTAAGTAAAGCATTTCAACAGTCATTTTAGCTGCTACTTCTATATTTAGGCATCTTGTATTAAACATAATTAAGAAAGGGGAAAGAGAAAGAACAGTACCAAATAAAAGGATGGTTCTCTTTCACTAGAGTTATACAGAATTCTCTCTGGAAGAGAATTTTTAAATACAACCCTAATTCTCAGATGTAGGGCTGCTAACGGGGCTCATAAAGCTACCTCTGGCTAGAACAGCACCACTGCTCATCCTCATTTTTTGGCTTGATAAAGTCACACACATGTGGAATGAGTTCTCGCTTGTCCTTTGACACATTGCTGCAAAGGCTGCTGGTAAGAAGACAATAAACTGGTGACTACACCCACAGAAAGTAACAGGTACAGAGCATCACCAACTATGACACAAAGCATCACTGTGTTAATTAATATGTGGCAATTCAGTAGCTCTGAGAAGTCCTGGGAAGATGCGGACTGATGTATGAGAATGAGGCAAACACACACTCGTGGGATTTATGACTCTGCCTCACTTCTGCTTGGGCCTCTATGTTCCCTCTAGCATCACAGCAAGATAAGAAAAGAGTGAAAGCAAAGGTCTGCATGCTAGGCTACAGCTACTATTTAATAAAAGGTTCTCAGTTCTATTCCTAGTTACATCAATTTATAGCCAGCAGCAGTCACTACAGTAAAATGTTTGGACAAAAAAAACAGGGTTCTGCAGAGGACAGCACAGTGACATATGCAAGCAAACAGCTACACTCATTATAGCTTCAGTCTTTGAAAGGAACAAGATTTCTTCTGCTAGAGGTGTTGAACTCCTAATTCCTCCAAAGCTCTATCCTTCCTGTTTGGTCCTCATCCTGAGAAAGACAACTGCACTCCCATAGGGCTCTTAATCCCTCTCAGCACGTACAGGGATTTTTGGAAATTTGGCTTTTTTATTATTATTATTGTCCCTATTTTAATTTCTAAAAAAAAAAAATCTTT
This sequence comes from Numida meleagris, assembly GCF_002078875.1. Classification (NCBI taxonomy): domain Eukaryota; kingdom Metazoa; phylum Chordata; class Aves; order Galliformes; family Numididae; genus Numida; species Numida meleagris. Next base: position 16,588,168 of record NC_034412.1, read on the forward strand.
TTAATCTCATCTTGACCCATACTCTGACCACCAGTTAGGATAAGCAGGAGGAGGATTTAACTTCTGTTAACTGTTATTCAGAGATGGCATGCCAGCAAGTAGACAGCAAAAAAGCAAGTAAACAGTACAGCATATGTAAAAGCGTCGGCAAATACGAGCTGAAAGTCCTTCCATCAAATGATTACCTCCTTTGCAAGTCACATAAACCTAAATGAGATCGCAGAACGATTACGGCAGTAAGCAGAGCACAGCGTTCCCAGAACAGCCCATCACTGAACGCTAGGGAGCAGCGTTTCTCCAGCAAACTAAGAACGCTGACAACTGTGGTTTTCTCTTTTTTCCCCACTCCACTTTTCAGTGCACTTCACCAAGAAGAATCATCAGGTGTCCGAGAAGACTGGATCGAAGGGTGAGGCTGCGGGATGGTACGACCGCTACTGTTCTGTGGGCAGGGCAGCTGCCAGCCTGGGGAGACCTGTGTCGGACTTCAGCCATGGCAGGAAGGGATGGTGCTGCTCAGAAGAAGCCTCTGATGTGCAACATCTGTCTTCAGAGACATGCAGAGCAGCATGCAGCTCTGCTTCTGGAACCACAGGTCACCAGGGTGGCATAGTACCTGTACCACTGCACCACAATAACTCCCGTATCACTCAGTTCAAGAGGACTTCGAAAGGCACAGAAAGGAAAGACATCTTATTATCTTAATGCAAAAAACATTCTAGCCCAAATGAGGTTATTTTTATACATGTGGCAGAAGAGCTCACTGACATGCAAAGTATGAATGCACAGATGTAAGCTACAGCCACACACGTCTTTAACAGAGTATTTTCTACAATGCTGTGTATATCAGGATTTAGATGAAGCTTCTGTGTTGATAAAACTGGTAATACTGATAACATTTAGCACTCATCCTTTGCTTGACTGAAGTACCCAAAAAGAAAGAAATTGTACAAGTTGCAACAAGCAATATTCTTTATTTCAGAGTTCCTGTCATCTTCTTGGTGGCAGAACTAATGAAACTAAACTCACAATTCTGCTGTTCCACCATACAAAGAAGTGGTATAAGGAAGTAAATATCTAATTTACATAATTTTAGTTCTACAGTAATTACTATATGTGAGGAAACATTTACTTGAGTGTAAATATGAAGAACCGTAGCTATTTGGTTTGAAATATGGAAACAGAAGATAAAAATGAGGTACAAGGAAAGCGAAAGAGGTTTAATAAAATAAATTTTGTCTCAGTTATCCACTCTTAGAAACAGGGATGTTAGACATCCTCAGATTTTTCAAGTTTCAAATTTAAACTTTAAATTAACTCTACAAGTACAAAATACACTATTTTCTTACAGTCTGTTGAATGCTTTATGCAAGTCCTCTTATGGCAAATTCAGATAGCAGAAAATAGCTGCTTGGTTTTTTTTGTTTGTTTGTTTTGTTTTGTTTTTTAAGTGTTGTGGGTATTCTTAATGAAAGCTAAAAACATGAAGCTTCTTTTGTCATTTTATTTCTCCTCCTGCTCAGAAATGTTTGTGCTGGATAGCAGAAGCTCTGAACAAGTGCATCACTAATCCGTATTTTCGTAAAGTATTGTTTTCTTCATTTGTGATGATATTTAAAACATCTCAGCTAGTGCTGATCAGAAAAAAAAAAGACAGTACACAACCATTTCCCCAGTGAATAATGAAGATTTGATTAAGTTAAAACATTCTGCAATAAATGTCTTGTCATACTTCAAAGACTGAAACACGTCACATTTTTATTTTATGCAATAAGGAACAAATCACAACCTTACCAAGATGTTCTGATAAGGATGAAACAAAGATGCTTCAGTATTTCTTTTAGTAAACATTTATTTTGCTGTGATTCAGAAATGCCATTTCTCAACCAGTTATTCACAATAACTTCGCTAAATTTATTACATTCACAATGTCTTTCATTAGTTTCATGGCATCCTAGACCAGAACTTAGAAACACAGAAGAGCTTGGAAGAAGCACGTATCTCAGTCTTAAAGGTCTTTCTCCAGAGCTACAACCTCTCCAATACCTGTTCAATGCAAGATTGTAAAGTACAGCTTACCCTTCCCCAGTTTTACTGTCAATGTCATTCTGCAATTAATGCAGGAGTGGGTTTTACATCTAAAATATTGCAGGCCAGATAACCAATGGATAAAATCCCAGTTCTTCATTGCCCCATCTCAATATACAAACACAGGATGTCATGCAAGTTCCATCAAACGACATTTGAATTCTTATTCTATTTCTTGACCTTCTCTTTCCTAAGAAGATGCTGTTTTGCTGCTTATATTACATGCAAGACCTCCGTAAGTATCAGACACACTGAGAAAACCTTATCTGAAGGCAGCTGGCATCAATGAAGTTGTGAACTCTGACAAGACAGTATCTGCTTAACAAGGACAGTTTCTTTGCAAAGTCAGTATGAAAGGTGCTGCCTACAGCTCCTTTTACCTATGCACAGAAAATGCCAGGATAACGGAGCTTTCCACCTGGACTACCTGAAGGCAAGGAAGAAGGTAAACTTCACACACATTTGGTTTTTTACCCTTTCATTTGCCAGCCAGAGAGCAAAGTCCAGTGAGAGTCTTTCAATTCCCCCTCACAGATCTCCTAAAGCTCCAAGATATCCTATTGGTCTCAGTACATTAGGAAGATTACCAAAGCACCCCAGCTTACAGAGGGCTAAGGCCCATGACATGAACAACCCTCACCTCCCTAGCAGCACCAAGGTAAGAACAGATCAGGAAGGCAAGCACATCACACTGGTGCTGCGCTCAGCTGCAGGGTCAGCTGTTCAAGTGGAGCTGGCAGCAGGCATAGCCAAGAGTCAGTGTTAGAGAGACAAGATGCAGAAATAAATGACACACCTGTGTCACTGCAGCACCTAGCACTTACCTGGTACAAATGTGTCCTGCATCCTGTGTTACTATTCCTGATCTACATGACATGAGATTATCAAAATCATCACAGAATGCTGCAGTATATTACAAGCCCTTTGTTTACTTTGGTGTGTACAAATATAAAGGACATTTAATAATTGTTACAGAATCAATGTTCAAACATTAGCTCTTTACTTGTAACCTCTGGATTCATTTCAGCATATACATGTGCATAAAAGAGTTCAGCCTCTTACATCTAAAAGACACTCTGGAGATGCTCATCTTTCTCTATTAACTGGAAAAATCCCAGAGATACTTTCTTCATGCTGTAGGTGCTTCACAACGTCTAAACTAAGATGGGATCTCAACATCATGCCATAATCTCATTGTGGCTAGAAGCAGTAATCATTGTGTTTTGTGGACTGCCTTTTTTGCTCCATCAATATCCAAAATCTGTACAATACAGCAACAGCATAGGAGTGAAAAAGATGTCATCTTATCAGATGAAAAGGAACACAAGCCAACCAGATACCACTTATAAAGAATAAGCATCAGAAGTGACAACTGAAGCCAAGAGTCCTGGGGGAGAGAATGCTGCTTTGTCCTATAATTAAACTCACTCTTCCTTTGCCAACCTCCCTAATCCTGTTTCGAGTGGGAGTCATTTTCTGACAGGGAAAATAATACATACGGAATCCAACAAGTTCTTTCAGGCTGAGCTGAGCAGGAGGGTAGGGTGGGAAGCAGGGCTGGCTTCTCAGGGAAGCAGGAAACAAGGCATTTTTGTAGTTGAGAAGCTCAGTTGTTTGACCTGTAGTAGCCTTATCCTTCACCAAAAGACATGGGAACCTTGCAAGCATACAACCAAGGCTTCTGAAGTCCCCAAAGCTCTTCAGAAGAGCCCAGGTTCAGCTTTGAGACTGGACACCTTGTCTTGAGTCTTAACCCCACCATTAGATTCTTTCATGGTTTTTGAGAGTCTTTTCTCTCTGTTGCCCAGATGATCACAGAATTGTGAAGTTTCACTTCCATAAGGAATACACACACGGATACACTAAATCCTGCATGATTCTGTAGTCATGGAAGCACATCAGCACCAAAAATAAACCAGCTGTCCTGTAAAAATTACTGAGCTTTAAGTTGGGTTATAAGAGGATGCAGCCCAAAATTTGGGTTTAAGCTTTCTCCTCTAAGTCAGCATACATGCAAACTTGGTCGTGGTATATCTGTAGAAAGCTCATCCCTGCTGGGTAAGCGCAGAAAAGATACAGCACCATTGTGTATGAGAAGTGAGTTAGACAATTCCCTGCTTTACTCAAAGGAAGCTCAATAGGGATTCCTGTTTCTGACTCTGAAAATTGCTGACCATTAGCTTTTTCCAGGCAATTTGTCAAAGCGTAACAAGTTATACCAAAATTCTACTGCAAGAGCGCTTCATCTAGAAGCACCTTGATGAACTGAGGACTATCTGGGGCTTTTCCTCAACTCAAAAATAGTTTGAGGGTCTTTTTGTGATGTCTAAGATTCTTCTGCCAGGTTAACAAAAGTTAAACTGGTTTCAAGACCATCAGATGACTTGGACAATGAGGCAGAAAGATCTAATTCAGAATTTTTTTGCAAGTATTAACCATCTAACAAATACAAAGCAAGGAGTCAACTTGTTTTCAAGTTCTCACTGTTGCTTATTGAGTAACATTTAAGACGGTTTTTTTTGGCATTTTTCCAACAGAGTTGACAGCTAAATAACATATAATCTGGTTTTCAGCAAGACAATTACCAAGTAAAACTGAATACACTGAAGCAGTAAACGACAGGTTACAACACCTAGAACAAGATGCCACACCTGAAAAAGCTAATATTACCCAAATAACTATTATCCATAATCACCAGAATATGCTGAAATTATTGCTTTAATTAATGAAAGATTAAGCCACCTGTTCTTAAAACCACATGCTAGATATGTCTTTACTGCTCCCCTCAGCACCAAAGAGATTCCATAATCATTCCAGTAGCATGTTACTGTTAATGATGTGCGAACCTCCAGTTTCAGGGCCAGATTGATCACAAGGAAATGCTGCGGACAATTAAGATACTCAATTAAGTTAGTCACACTTCTCAAGAAGCAAAGTAGACAGTCTGATCCAGTGTCAGAGCTTATAATTATTAGAAATGTGCAAAACTAGATTTTCAGAAAAAATAAAATAATTTAAGTACTCCAAACTGAAAAGTGTTTCATATTTTATACTGAAATGACCCAATTCCTCACTCTCAGCAAAATATTGTTGAGAATATGTGTCTGGGGACATGACCAGCCTCCACCTGGACCATTAACAACAGCCCTCTGGCTACAATCTTCCAACCAATTCTTTATCCACTAAATAGCCCAGCCTTCAAATCCATCTCTCTCTAATTTAGAGATCAGAATGTGGCAGGGGACTATGTCAAAGGCCTTGCACAAGTCCAGGTAGATAACAACAGATGCCCTTCCTTTGTCCACCAATGCTACCTCTCCATCATAGAAAGCCACCAAATTGGTCGGGCACAATCTGCCCTTGGTGAAGCCATGATGACTGTCTTGGATCACTTCCATGTCTTCCACATGCCTTAACATGTCTTCCAGGAGGATTCACTCCATGATCTTCCAAGACACAGAGCTGATGCTCCCCACCCTGTAGTTCCCCAGGGTCTTCCTTCCTCTTTTTCTTGAATATGGGAGTGATGTTTCCCTTTATCCAGTTACCAAGGATCTCATCTGACAGCCCTGATTTTTCAAAGATTATGGAGAGCAGATCAGCAACCACATCAGCCAGTTCCCTCAGAACCCTGGGATGCGTGTTATCTGCCCCCGTAGACTTGTACGCATTCAGCCTCATGAGACAGCCTCAGACTTGCTCTGCTCTTACACTGGGAGGGATTTTGCTTCCCCAGCCCCTGATAAGATGTTCAGGGACACAAGAGATGACGCATCATAAAACCATGATTATGAAAACAGAGCTGTTTGAATATACCATGTGCCCTGTGAAGAGAGTCCAGTTTCATTAAGATACTGTTATATACTGTAGTTCCGTATCTGCTATGAGAATTACTACACTGTAGCAGTAAATACATCTTAAAGCAATTAAATGCATTTGTGCAGTCTTCAGAAACGAGATAGAAGGTATTGTATCATCTCAGCCATAAAATAAATATCTGGAATGAATGTGCTTGCTATTGGAAAAGGGTCTGAACAAAAACCAGATCCCAACATCCAATAAGTATGGAAGAGTTGTGACCCAGTTTTGCACTTCCCAGCAAGCATCTTCCTCTCTAACAAGCCAGACAGCGGGTATGTGTACATTCATAGTTTTTTGCAGACAGATACAAACAGGCTCTGCTGTCACTGCAAGCAGCTGGCATGCTATTCTTCTGTCATAAGCAGGACATGGTGCCAACAGCAGCACACCCTGCCCTTGGGCAGCTCTCACCTCCTCGGTGTGAGCCCCACAACAGCCAAGGCAATGCAACCTCTCACCCAGGAATTGCACACATGGCTGAACAGCTTAAGAGCCTGTTTACATGATGCCTCCAGGCCTCCCTTGAAACTCTTCTGCCAAATAGCCCTGAACTCTCAGAAATCCCAATTTAAGCCCAGTCTTAAACCCAGACTCATCTCCCAGCTCTTCTAAGTAGCCCTCTTCTGGGCAGGCAGAGCTGAGCTCTGCACACAGGTGTGCTCTGTCCCTAATCCTGCACTCAATGCCACATGCTGCTTCACTGCAGGTCACTGTAGTTCCCAAAAAAAGGCATTCCTGGAACATCAGCCTTTTAATTCAAAGCTGGCAAACCCGGAAATCTTACCTCTAGGTTGCCATCCTTTATTTGCATGTCTGTCTTCTACTCACTGCAAACAAGAGCAGAAGTGAAGTCCACACAACAGGTTCATTTATTGTGGGTTGTTTTATTTTTTACTATGTTCTCTGCCCTTACAGCCAACTTTTCTATTACTTAGGTTCCATTTAATATCCTATTTCTATAAGTGCATCTTCTAGGGGTGGTTGAGCCAGCACCACTGTTGTCTAAAAGAATCACTTCTTCCTCAGACTTCCAGCCAACTACTTGCTATTTACCTGGATTTAGTTGGAACAGTTTCAAAGGCTGGATATTGCCAAAATTGTAGTCGATAAGCATCAGCACATACAATTTGTTTCAGGGTGTGTAGATTGTTGAGTGATGACTATATCAAAGCTTGATTGTATGCGTTAATTATTGTATGCATTACTTTTACTCTGTTAATGTTTTGCTGTATGCATTAATGTATAGATTAATTCAGGAAAGATTTAAATATAGGAGAATAAGTCTATATTAACTACAGTATACTTGTCTTGAAGGGAAGTCCTGATCTTTCACATGACCAAATTTCAGGATTCCAAATGAAAGCAGTTGCAATCAAAGCTTTTTCAGGGTCTTAATGAAGCCTCCCAAAAATCAAGAGCTTAACACATCCCTGTACAAGTCCACAGAACTGCTAATAGAGGTTTCAAGCTGCTAGTGAAACAGCAAACACTTGGTCAGAATATTCTTTTTAGAATAAACCTCCCCATCTCAGTGCAGTCTTCAGAGCCCGCATCGGGACAGTAGGTGGCGCTGTCTGATGCGCTCTCCCCTACCATTTCATCCTCGCTAAAATACTTTAAGGTATTTTTACAACACATACTGAGAAAAGTTAAAACTGGGACCTTGTCGTTAAACATGGAATAAATATTTTGTAATCAGGAAATGCGAATTCTTCTGCTTCATTTCGTGGCATATTTCTTAGAAAACTACCTCCTTACAAAGTGTTTGTCCATTCAAGATCAGAACGCAGTTACCAAATGTCTGGCAGAATCAATGTCTGTTATATCTCCGTAATGAGAAGGACATAGCCCTCACAAATATTTTGGGGAAAAGCAGCCCATTAAAAAATGATTAGCAAGAATTTCAAGATTTTTGAAAGCACAAAAACTAATTTCAATTTGCAGAATGTAGTATGCAATCCCTACAGAATGTAAGATTAGCTCTTAAATCTGACAAATCATTTGTTGAACAAAAAGCAAAAAAGCAAGCTGTAGGTTGAAAGAGATCCCAGATTTTAATAATCTGACTTTCAACAAGCTAATACCATATTCATAATTGAGTTTCATGCGTTCATGTGGGTTTTTCCCCCCCCCCCATGTCGTTAATACAGCTCCAGTACCTGGCTTGCTGGATGCTGTCTTCTGATCCTGTCACTCTCCCTTGACTGATTTGCTCAACCATCACTTTCAAGCTTCTTCTCCTCCTTTTGAAGTCACTCACAGAAATAACCTTCTTGTTCTGTCACTCCTATTTACAGATACATCTTCCCTTCCCCTTAAATGTCTCACTAGCTATGTTAGCTTCACAGGTAGATGGGAGCACAAAGAGGCCTACGAGACACCTTCCTCTAGGCTACCTACAGGGTTTGTAATATCACTTCGGTCTTTCAGAAGCTTTTTAAGGTCTCTCCTTAAACAGAAAGCCTTAGCCAACAACAACAACAAAAAAATTGGACAGCCAAAATGCACCTGTTTTAAAACCAAGAATGTCTGTAAAAGCACCATGAGCTCAAGACACAAACACATGGTTGTATTCAAAAACATTCTAACATGACAGCAGACTGTTTGCATGCTTGAGAACAGGCATGCAAAAAAGCCTTTACAGGGCTGACTGCATGGCTTAACTGTCCTCTGCTATTGCTATGCTATTTGTGTGTCCAAGGTTCAAGAACAGCTGAAGTGGTCAAACACAGTTGAAGTTTTAGATACAACATTTCTTTGCATGTCAACACAGAAAACAAGGAGCCCCAACCAAACGTTTGTATGGACACAGTGAAACAAATCAACAATATTGCATAAGGAAACAAAAAAAACAGGAAACAAGTCTTGCGTGCAACTTGTTCCAAAACACAAACAGGTTTGTTTTTTTTTTTTTTTCAAAATATGTATTTTTCCACAAACAAAGACTTCATGCTTTACTTCCTTGTCCAAGATTATGGTCATGTGTCAGCCTCCCCACCACCGCTTTCCCTCTCTCTCTTACTACTCAGAACATTTCATCAGTGAAATTATTTGGAATCACTGGTGTCCAAGCAAAGAAAATAACCCCACTTCTTCCACTCCATGCAGGAAAGGACAGACTCAAGGATAAGCAGAAACAGAAGGGAGCGCAGGAGGAGCCTCAGTAGAAAGCACTGGGACAAGGGGACCATGGGCCATGCTGCCAGCACCACACAACTGCCGCAGTTTGCAGAGGGGCTGGCAGTGGGGTTGGGCCTCCAGCAGCACCAGCTGGGAAACTACAAGTACAGCACAGTGGTCTTAGCCATTCCATAGTTTTAGTCTTTCTTAAAACAGTGTTTTTCCTCTTGTTTTTCACTCTCATAAAAGGGGCTACGTTCACCCTCTGAGACGGGGACACATTTTTCAACTCCCAGAAGCAGCTGCAAGGAGACACAGCTACTCTTCCCAAGGGGCTTCACAGAAGGAAGCCAGCTTTTAAATTAAGCCAATCTCCAATCTCTTCTCAGGATACACACTAAATTAGCAGGGGAGGCCTGGCACCACCTCTCAGTTCCTACAGGCCCCCCTAACAGCCTGATAGATTTAGTATCACAAGCGGCTTCAATCAGCATTTCTTCTATAGCTGCCTGGAGAGCAGCCACTTCCAACGAACTGAACTGCAGGTGACATCTCTGCAGATAACTGTGGGAACATTGGCTGCTTCTCCCATACAGACATCCATTTCTCATAGTCAGCCAGGCCATGCTCATGCACTGCAGAAATGCTTGAAGCAGTACACGCCGATCCCCCAGGAACACAGAGCCAGGCAAAACTAACTTCTCAGCATACTGCAGGCACACAGGTTCACTGGCAGCATGGACAGTCATTCACATCACCTCACACTCTCCTGGGTAGTCAAGTCCTCTAGTGCAGCTCACTGTATGGCCTGGGAATGACCTGCAGTATCAAAGCAGCACCTCCTACTGACACCCACTGTGCTTTGCCCCCAAGTTATGGCTGACCAAGCACACAGTTCTTCCTCTTTGCTTTGCTGAGACAGGAGCATGTGAAAGCTCCCATGTTTGAGCAGCTACAACTACTTCATTCTGTAGCTCCTGCAATTCCTTGGCAGGGGCAGTGTCTGTCACCCTATCATGGGAATGGGCATTGCTGTATTAAGACACCAGTCCCAGCCATGAAACCTCCCACAGCATCCCAAAAGCTTAGGCAGTCATTTCCCACAGCTTCAGCCTTGTCTGTATTCTACTTCATTATTTCCTTCTACCAAAAAAAAAAAAAGCTGAAACAGACACACAGCCTAACCAAAGGTTTTTAACCTAAGGTATTCTGTCTGGTGGCAAGCACAAAGGTTTTAAATACTCACTAAAAACAACATCCAACCCTACACCACAGCCTCCCATTTCCTCACCCTGGAGCACATCCTGGAATCCAGTTAGTGTCCTGACAGGAATTTCAGACACCCCCATAACACATCTCCCTTCTCTCACCAAAGCCCTCTCCCTGGAGAACAATCCCTTCTCCTCCTCTAAGGTGACCCTCCCTCTGCATCTCCCAAACTTCCTCATGTTCCCAGCCCTTACACCTCTGCCAGCTGTTTGTCCCATTCACCACTGCTTCCCACTCTTCAGAGAAGGCTTTAACGTATTTCCTTTGTTCTTTGCCATCTTCAACACACCCTTTATGACACAGGCAGATTTCTTAAAATCCTAGCATGTCACGCTTGTCCGCCTACTCACCAGCAGACAAACACAGTTCCCACAGCTCCTAGGAAATGCCAGCTTGGGGCAGAGTTGTGCACATGGCTTTCCATTTCTGACCAGGTCACTCAGGACAGCGCGTGCCAGGGGACAGAGAGCAGAGCAATGGCTGCAAGGTGCTGTGAATGGCAGAGAAGTAGCACAACCCCTCCAGCAGCAGCACTCACCTGTGCTGGCAGAAAACACACACTTAAAATCTCTTTAACCCAAAGAATGGACAAGTGCAAGCAACCCAAATGTGCATTTACACACTGTGGACAAACTCACAAAGCTAAGTTCCTTTGCAGTGCTGCTGCAGATCCTGGGTGCCTGCCTACCTTTCTCAGAGGTGACTCCCACCTGCCTCTGACTTCTTGCTCCAAGATGGAAGGAGGTAGTTTCTATCTTGGCCAAATTGGCAGATTCCACTTAAGTACAAGAACAAAAAAGCTTCAGGATTTTGTTGAATCCAATTAGTGAGAAGCAACTTGTACATCTGATTCTTGTTAAGTGCCTTTGAGTTCCCCCCAGAAAAATCAATGGAACTAAGTGGCTGTGACATTTGATCTTTATAGTGAAGGTGTAGGGTTAAACTTGCATGTTCTGCTAACCTTTCATCTGCTGATGATTACATACCTTCTTTAGATACCAAAATGAAGACCTTGAGTTTTCATCAGACCCCTGTACTCTATCATATTCAGGAACAATCCCGCTACACTGTCTCTCTGATGTTGGTCTCTTCACTGAACGAAGCAAGCGTCAGTCCTGAGATTTTCTGTAAGCTTACTGCCAGCTGTAATAGTGCAGAGTAACTCAAAGGTACATTATGCATTGCTTGGCTTTGTCCAGCACGGTTCTGGGACTGACAGTGATGTGCAGCTCTTTGGACTGCGTGGGGCACTCCAGTACCTGCAATGCAAAATGCTATAAGGAAACATGCTGAGGGGATCTCCTAGCCTGCAGGAGGAAGGCCAGAGGGGAATTAAAAAGAGTAACAAACTTTTTACTAGGTGAATCTTAAACCTGATTCTAGGAAGATATTTGCAGTATTAAGAACACATCGAGAGTTTTATGTGATTCCATACTATTGTTTACAAATAGAGTCCTTCTGCAGGATTAACCATGAAGTAATTGCGCAGCCAGTAATGAATTTGTATATTCCATACCTTGTCCTACCAAAACACTGCAGAGATGAGAATAAAGGAAGAGTTTCTGCTTCCACAAATATATAATTATAATGGATCCCCTACCAATATCATTTCCTGAGAGGAATATGTATCTGCTAGCATCACCGCACAGTAACTATCCTGAAGATTCACGGTCTGGCATTTAATTCATACACCAGATTTGTTTTGTTTTTGTTTTTTTCCCCCCAGAGGTCATCTATGTACCTACAGATGCACCTATGGACCACTGTAATACTGCTGTCCAGCAGCATCAGGGCTTTCTCACACAGAAGTGAGGGAACACCATGCTCAAGTCCCACATGACACCTCCTTGTCAGCTGGGATGGAGTTTCTCTGAAAGCCTCTCACTTCGGCACCACTGCTCACTGCCAGCCTCTTTTAACATACACCAAGAAGGAAGCATCAATCTGCACTTGAGAGGATCTATCACAAAAAGAAAACTTCATGGAAAGAGTAATCAGTCATTCTTTTGCCTTGGTACAGAGAGAATTATGAGACAATCACTTGATTCTAGTGATAGTTGAATCTAGAGCTATAATTTTTGTTTTTGAAGTATTAGTTGATAACAAGATATTCTGTCCTGCAGCAGTATGCCCATTGTAACTGCACACATTTTTCTACCTGGGAAGGAGAATCTCCACAGAAACCAGTAGAAATGGGTTACAAAGTATTCAGCTGTGACAACTAAATCGCTTATTCAGAAAGCATACACAAAAATAATGACTTGAAAATATTAGTGTACAAATCATGCCCATAAGACCTAGAAAAGTGTAAAATCATATACTCTGGCTGAATTTTAGTGAAATGTTATATTAAGGCTCTGAGGAAAGAGGAGAAAGCCTTACATATATGTAAAACAACCGTTTTTAAATAGCTATGACTTGGGGGAAACTAAGGTAACAGTAAATTCTATTACACATATACAAGTAACTCACCTCCATCAGCAGCTTTCAAATATTAAAAAAATAAATCCAGGAGTAGTTAGAACAGTTAACAATGAGAGAAAAACACCCATATTACTGCAGAAATAAACCAGGACTGTCATCCTCCCACTGCTAGATCTAGGATTTAATCAAATGAATCTGGCCAAAACCTCTAGTTTATTTCTTTGCACCCTATTCTTCCCCCAAAGAATCTCATAAGCACATCCAAAGAAGTATGGGCAACTTTGAAATGTGGGAAAGTAATTCACATCCTCTGTCCCCATCTTCAAGAAATCTTCACAAACTCTCAAGCAGTGCCTGCTGCTGATGCTGCTTTTGAGTAACTGGATCTGTCAGAATATTGGTAGACTGTTATTACACAGGCAGGAAGCCAAAAGAAAAGCAAACAACCCACCTACCACTGCTAAGTAATCCAGGAAAGAAAGGAAAAACAATGCTCAGCCTTACACAGATAAAGGAATATTTCCCTCCTGCCAAATTCTGGAGTGCCACTTTAAAAAAAAAGCCCCCACCAGAGTCAGAGCATGGTAACGAAAGAGCAAGAATGGAAGACTGGGGCCTAAGCATATGTGCATTCTCTTCTCATCCATCCTTCCAGGCTGAAACCTTTCAGGTGTTTTGCATCCCAGTTCTGCTCCAGGACACGAGGCCACATGAGGTGTAAGTGGCACACTGGACAGGTAAGGCTAATTGCTATAATGGATCTTTGCTGGCTAAAGCACTCACTGTAAAATCATTCATGCAAGACCAACTTCAGGGTTTTCTGTTTGTGTTTAAAAAAATCATTTCTAGGTAAATGGAAACTTCTGCAGAGCCAAAGAAAAGGCAATGGCCACAGATCTACTAGTCATTTAATACAGTAAGTGTCGACCAATAGAGCAACACTGAGTTGTCCGGGGGAAGCACTGTTCTCTTAGGAAAGTATCGCTTACGTATGACAAGTACCTTCAGCAGCCACCAGGAGTCAGGACAGCCATGGGAAATCTAATGAGGCTGCTCACCGCTGCAGAAGTACCACCTTGCATGGAACTGCTTTACCCCAAAGAGAAGTTACTCACTGCAGCTCAGCCTCACAATCCTACCAGCCAGCAGAAGATCTTGTCAGCTGCAATAAGGGCTTCCAGGAAGGTTGCGCTGGAGTTTGTCCAGGGAAACATTTATGGTGACTGAGTTGTGCAGTAACTGTAGGCTTCCACCCCAAAAACTGAAGAACTTTAGATGTCCTAATATGATGTCAAGGAGCAGGACAGGAAAAATCCCTGTTCAGTGCCTCCTTTAGTCAAGGCTACCTACATGCTAAGCTATTTATTCCATCGGTGCAGAAGTGCTATATCTCTGGCAGCTCGACTCCCAGTCCCTCTGGGGAGGGAGTTGCATCACTTCTTTAAGCCCATACTGGTCTGCCACTTGGGGGAAGGGGCTGGGAAAGGCTCTGGTAAGAAGCTCTGGACTAGAAGATATGGAAGAACTTCAGACTGTAAGCTGTAGAGATTATTAAAACCTGCACTTATCTTTTTTTGGCTTAATGTGACTGCTGAGATTCATTACCCTGGGCATCTCCCATGTCATGTGAGAAAATCTGTGCCTGGGAATAACAAGGCTATATGGGGCATGCCACCAGAGCACAACTGCTGATGAGCCGATTAATCAGAACACAGCTTTTTTCCTTCCCCCTGCAGCCTCTTACCCTCTTTTCCCAGAAACTTAGCACCGCTACCTAAGCCCACATTAGCTTGTCAAAGCTCATGATTATCTGTTGCAATCCCACCAACTACATGTTTCAGGCACTTAGAACATCTTAATACAAATTCTCCTCGGCTACTCAAATATAAAACATTCAGTACCTTTTTGAAAGCACCTTAGAAAGTTTCTTTTTCTGTCCTCAAGGGAGATAATCCCCCATGGGCCATTCAAATACATGCAGAAGTTTTACATACACCTATTTGCGACACAAGAGTGAACTAATCAAAACATTCCAAATTTTTTAAATGGTAAATATTTCTGAGCGTTTAAATATCTAATACAGACCAAGGTTTGGCAAAAATGAAATCATACTGTCCACACAGGTAATTTTCCTGTGGAACTGCCATTTGAATTGAAAAGCCTTGTTGGTCCACAAATTTTGCCTGCCCTTCCAGGTGACCTCACTGTACCCACTGTACCTTTCCACGGTCATATTCCCAGCAACAAGCAGAAGACCACTGGGACAATTATTTTGAAAAATGTAAACAATTCCCAAGTCACATTTTAAGTGCAGTCTGGAATATGAATTTAACTACTACAATACAGTTTCAAGCTTTTGCATAGGATTAGACAGGCTTAAAAACAGATTTAAGAGGATCTTATTTCAGTTAGATGAGAGCACCTACTATAGCCTAAATGCAGCTCAGTTCTGGAGCAATAACAAATCATACCTTGCCAGTATGATTTGCCAGTAATGATACAAAATGAATCTGTTTACTTCACCACATGATTAAGGAAAGAATAAGAGATTTTTCTTGTGGTAATAATTTGCTCAGTCTCTACAACTTCATCCTGCTAGGTTCTAACATCCAAGACACCAGGAAAGAAAACAGAACTACCCAGGCTTCCAGGTGAAGTGCCTCTACACTGCTTCACTGTATCTTAAAGCCACATGTTATATCATACACTGCAACTTGCAGACGGGCCACTGCCTTCCAAAGGCACGAGTTGTACTATAGCAGCACAGTCTCTTTAAAGACTTCTCTACTCAAAGACCTTGAAAGACAAGTGAGGTACCCAAAATCCTATTGCTAGTTTGGAAAAGGATTTAATCACTAAAAGCAGGGAAGATCTGAATCGCATTTTATAAACGTAAAGATCTATGTTTTTTCCTGTTAACGATGCAGATCCAACAAATCTGAGACCCTGAGACAAAATCCACCCTGCTTTGAGTTTCATCATCAAAACTGACTCAAAAAAGAATTCTCATCAGAGCTGCTCAAGTATAGCCAGAGATTGGAACACAGTCTTGGTAAGGCAAACAGGATGGCTGGAAGAGCAGTTATACTTCTGCTGTCTGAGGCAGAGCCCAGCATACACAGAATGACAGCACAGTATTTGCAAGTTCAGTTTTCAGCTTAGATGATCTTATCTCCATCATCCTATCCCCATAAATTTGGGTTATTATCATACAGAGCACCTGTTTGAAAAGCTTATTAAATGCCTTTAGAAAAGAGTATAAATTAGTATCCAATCTTTTTCCAGCCACATACTTGTTTTTTTAGTGGGCTTTTTGTTTTTAAGCGGTACAGCCAGCACAACTACACAAGCACAATATAGGCTTTCATCTCAACAATCAGAATTGGCAGCATCCAATCAAGTCTCATTGTCTTGGTATCGTCTTGGTTATATTATGTACCCGTCTCCAAACTTCATGTTAAAAATCAATGCAAGCCTTCTAGATTTTAACAGAGACGTGGAAGAAATGAAAAAAAATGAATTAACCGCTAAATTTAACCACTGAATTAACCATGGAATGAATTAACCACTATCATTTAAAATATGGATTTTCTGGTTTTACCACACTTCACTTAAGTCTGATACTAAACAAAAAAAAACAGCCGTTTGTCAGAATTTTTGTTCAAGAAGTTTTTCCATTTTTCTGAGAATCATCTCAATCAAGATTTTAGTGAACACAGAAATACTCTCATTGATTTCTCACTGCTTTGCATCTGACCCAAAGTCTATCCATTCTCTTTCACCCTGTGAAAAGGCTCAGGAGAAAGCCCTCTGTGGCTCTATTTTTTCAGCTTGTGTCATGACAGCTTGAGGGGGAAAAAAAAAATATCCCAGTTACCCCTCCAATGAGGAAATAAAATAAACAGCTCACCAGAGCACCAAAGCAAGAGAGGAGATTAAAAACCAGCATTTTGCACCTCTGTTTTGTCCTCCTAAAACCACAAAGACACCAAGATTGTCTAAATCAGCAGAAGTACTTCCATAGCAGGGGGGGAAGGGGGAAACATCATCACTAATACCCAGGGAAACAGATCCACAAGGAGTTCTTTTGAAAAATCCCTTACTGAACTCCAAAAGAAGCGTTGACAGCCTGCATCACTAGAAACTCAAAGGATGTTTCCAAAAAAAAAAAAAGAGCCAGCTTCACCATCTAAATACACTGCAACAGCACTTGGTCTTGTTTACAGAGAAAACACGATTTCCAATCACTTGTCTTGTTCCTCTGTTCCTTTCTGAACGCAAGCTGCGGACTGCACACCCCACATCCAAATGATGTTAGCCAAAGCCCAAGGACTCAAGGCAGCCTCAGATTTCTCAAGATGAAGCGCTTGCAGTTTTTCTGCCTAATGTGGAATCTCAAAGCTAGACAAGAAGCAGCAATACTGGTACAGTTATTAACAACAGTAGTCCTCCTCCACATTATAATTGAAGCTAATACTTTCCTCTTCTCCTCCTTGTACAAAGAGGAGTTTATGACTAGTTGAGCACCAGAGACAAGTTTGACCTGCGTGCTGTAATAAATCAGGCGCCAGGACCAGATGGAGAAGAGTTAGGAAGCATACTGAAGTCATTCTTGAGTTACACCTAGGGTCCATGGTCTACTCAAAAGGTTTTTGACCTCATAGCACAGGTGTTTGTTTTCAAAGCCTGCCACAACAGCAACAAAAGGGGAGGTAAGGCAGGAGAACATGAGCTTTTGTAGGTCCCATTTCACAGGAACCCACAGACTCTACAGATTTCCATGGTGAGGATCAATGAATCTGCATTGATTTTTAACTTTATAAAAAAAACCCTATAACTGATTCTTATTTTCTATATGTTATTCCTACTACAGAAAAATCCCATTAAGATTGAATTTAATCTTTTCTTTAAAAAGTGAGCCTTCTGGATTACGAGATTGGTGTGACTGATTGAAATTAGCATTTGAATTATAATCTAAATTTATATAGTGTAGTCTCCAGATCACATTCCTTTCACTGCATTTATTTCCATTTGTCACATCACTGCTGCATTTGACCTTGGATACTGTAGCTTTGGAATACATTTTTGTGGCTCTCCCTCCCACCATAACTGGAAAATGTTTTGGTTTTTTTCATGGTCTCCAGTCCAATGCAAGGCAAAAAACCACACCCAGTACTCCCACAAACTCGACAAACCAGTGATCCCAGAAGCTTACGTAGAAGGTTCCACCGAAGCCCGCAGAAGACAAATGTGGCAATCCACCTATATCTGAAAACACTTACCGCGGTTGTTAAAGGGTCAAAGAGATGTAACTGGTTTGTATTTGTCATGCACCAGTTTCTAGTCACAAGAAGTGGAAAGTAAATGTATGCCAACATCTATTTGAACAGCATTCATTCAGACATCACTAACCAACCCCTCCACTGTTACTGCACTCAATTACTGCTCTCCCAATCTTAATATAGCCTCTGACAATTCAAGTTTCCTTTTGCAACAACTTTTTTTTCTCCCACTAACTTAAGACATTACAAACAAAGAGTTTTGCTGGACTTTTGGCCCAAATACTACTTTTGTTTAAATTTTATTAAAGAGAGAAAATTATGGGTTGTTGGGTTTGTTTGTTTGTTTTTTAAAGGAAAATGAAGGAAAAGAAAATAATTCTCTTTGACATCTATTCTTTTGACTTCCAGCTGACTGGAAAAGCTGTGCTGCTGACTTTTATTTAAGAAAAACACCAGAAAACATTTTTCATCTTTTCCCATGAATCACAGGATATTCCTGTTGCTGAAGTGACGTTTTCTCCTTGCAGGAAAGAAATTGCTCTTCTTTTGACATATGTCCATGCACGACAGTTAAAAAGGCAATGTAACAAGAAATTCTTTCTTTAAAGCAAATACAGCATTTATAGGAGAAAAATAAGTTCTCCTGCCTTTACTCTTTTATTGATCAGGGTCTGTTTTTCTGAAGCCAACAAGAGGTAAGTCCACGTTTCCAGCAATAGACTTGATCTTACATACAAATTCAATGTATTTTTGGTATCTTAGGATTGGTTCTTACTGATATTAAGAACACAAGAGCGCCATGTTACAGAAAACCGAAAACATGAAAATGACCTTGCTGACTAGATTTAGCTTACATAAGCAACTGAACAATAGTTTTTTAAAAAAAAAATCATTTTCTCGTCTTCTCCATCAAAAATATGTATTACTTTATGGATGCACTGGCACATCTTTTAGTATGTGCATTACTGCCAATCTGGAGTTTCTGTATCTATATTTACCACACAGAGGGCTGGTCATTTCAAGGCTGCCAACACTTCACTTTCATGCTTCAAGAGACAAAATGAAAATTCAGTTATCTTGTTAAAACACATAGATATAAATTAGCCAGGATCACCAATATAAAAGATCCCAGCACCAGATAGTTCTGCCAGCACCTGAAGCACCCTCAAGCTGGAGTAAGGAATACTCCTGCTAGCAGCACATGGCTAGTATTTGTCATTAATTTAAAATTGGGTAGTCTCAAAGCAGCTCTTCCAAAGTGGAAAGGAATAATTACTTTAAAATACGTATCTCTCTGCTGTCAGACACCTGAGTCTGGTGATTATTCCTTTTATCTCTGTTTCTCACTGACTTATATCCTAGCTAAGTCACTTATATGATTTTCTTACAAATGCAAAACACAGTGAGGGCCTAGAATCCAAAACTTACTTTTATTGCCTGTCCTTTATTGTTGAGTTTGAGAGATAAAATAAAAGGGAGCAAATTCAACAGAGCCATGAAGGAAAAGAAAGACATCAGTTACACAGATTACATCACTGGCTGATTTCATCTTCCCAAAACCAGAATATATTCTATTGAGTTTGATGTGCCAGGACCAGAAATTGGGAAACATATCAAGACAAATATTTTAAAAAGCAAGTACGCATTGTTGCTCTGAGATAGGATTGTTTAAAATACGAACAGCTATACAAATAGGAAACATATTGCCTGAAACACACGAAACGCAACACACGGTAACCAGCACAAATAAAAATGAAGCAGCCGGGTCCTTACTTGGATCTTGTAAGCTTAGCTTCTTTGGCATAGAATCATAGAATCATTGGCATCACACAGCTCTGTCCTTTACATTAGCTAAAGGTTTGGCTCAGATGGGAGTACAGATAAGGGATGACTTGTCTTCAGCAGTACTGGAAGCCTATGATGCCAGTAAAACTCCTTGTCTGCATTTGCCAATTCTTTTTCCCTGCTCCCTTCCCAAAGTTTCCTCAATTCCAGCTGAAACAGACTGTGATCCACAGCACACTCACTCAGCCAGCCAGAGCTAACAGGAGTTTCTGTATATCAATACATTACCCTGATTTAATACAACTGACACTCCTGAGTCTTTTGTTCCAGAGGAGCAGTAAAGCTTTGCAGAGCTGTAAGAAGGCTAAAGCTATGCAGCTCATCCCTTTCCCCAGGATGTAGCACTTGTTCATTTCTTGTGGCACTGTAAAATTCCCCCAGAAAGCATAGTTCCTGTGGGCTCTGTAAGTTAATGCATCAAGCACAGAGATGTAAGCAGGCAAAATTACTGATTCCACTGCACTGCATCTTCCCTGACCCATGGCCAGTGGGCTGGGCACACCACAGAGCCACCTCAAACCCAAGCATCAGTGTTCAGACCTGATGTGCTCAGTTTGTGTGCTGCCTGCTGCTGTAGCTGCTCCCACTTGCTGGGCTGAAAGGGCAGTCCTGCCAGTGTGTCTAACCCAGGTTAACTCAGCAGAAGATTTATTTCCATGCATACCAAAACCATCTCAAGAAAAGAACACAGCTCCTCCGGATGAGCACTGTACTATATGTGCACTAAAGAATCAGCTGACAAACATACATCAATAAGTTGTTCTAATTAAGTTAGTGCCATAAAGAAGGCAGCATAAAGCAAAAGATGGGGCTGCATCCTCCCCTTGGGTAGCTGAGATGTGTGACAAACCAACACATATAGCATCCAACATAAACAAAAGCTGTCAGTTCAAAGGAGATGTGGAGCTTATTTGTGGAAGAAACCAGAAGCTGCAGCCACCAACTGAACTCGTAAGCTCACAGCAGTGATGGATTGATGAGATTTTTTCAGGGTTAATAAGGGCAGGCCTCTACGGGCCAATAAGCTTCTCTCATCTTGTATACATTCTCCCGGTATGTAAACTAACAACACTAGACAGTCAAAGCAAAGGAAAAAAAACACACATGATAAGGCTCATTGGTTCCTCAGTAGGTTGCTTCCCTTGGTCATGACGCCAATGTGATAAGCTGTGGACTCTGCAGCAAAGCCTATATGTAAAACACTGAAGGGCGACACACTTAGTTTTGATCTAAACACATTTTGGATGGTATAATGATGAAAGACAAGAAGCAGAAGTTAAAATCAAAAGTAAGGAGACAGAGAAATATAAAAGCCTGAGGCCTTCACCTTTCTCCCTTCTCTTCTGGATAATGAAAAGTCAAAAGTCACAAAGAACATGACGCCATTCAAAGAAAGGATTCCCCTGATGCACACTGTAGGACATGATTTCTTCTGCTGAAGACTTGCCTGACTGTAAATGGACAGAGTGCGAAATCAAAACAGAACTGCAGCAGGAGATTCTCAAGATAGACAGAGAAAAGGCAGAATACATAGAAATCAGTCATTGAAGAGTAATCAA
This sequence comes from Numida meleagris, assembly GCF_002078875.1. NCBI lineage: Eukaryota > Metazoa > Chordata > Aves > Galliformes > Numididae > Numida > Numida meleagris. The sequence continues at coordinate 16,609,616 of NC_034412.1, forward strand.
ACGTCTCAAAATTCAGACCTTGAGAAAGGAAGCAGATCTTTACACACTCCTGAGAAGTAGCTCATCAGCAACTGTGAGAAGGAGGAGACTAAGGCAAGCAGCCTGCAGGTATGGTAAAACCAGCAGGGGACAGGTACCTTCTGGTAGAGAGAGGGAAAGAGCAGGAAGGAAAAGCACTGAAATTTCTCAGTTACACAGAGAAGGGAATAGCAGGTGGTAGAAATTAGCTAAGCGCTCAGATGATGAAAAACTAGACCCCAGACTTATCTGTAGGGAAAGGGGCATTGTATATCGTTCTTCAGCAGCAGAATTTGCCCCTAAATTGAAGACTGAAGCCCCTGTCAGTGCAAAGAAAACTTTCATAACTGAAACCAACTGCAAGTCAGTGTAACATAAATGGACTAACCAGATTACATGGCTCACAGCAAGTGTGAAACGAGAAGGATTTCCAGAGGCCCACCCCAGCTCCAGTCTACCCAGAGACCTGTCTAACCTGTGGTTAACAGGCTCCAGAGAAGATGTTGCTTAAAGCCTCCTCTGTTAGCTGAACTCTCTCTCAAATTGGAAACGTAACCAGAACACAAAGTCTCCTATTAAATTCAAAGCACAATAATTTTTATATTGTAAGGAGCCTACAACTTCAACACACAATCCAGTTGCCTGATCAGCTGTACTTAAAGCACTTTGCATGGTAACAGAAAGCCCTTCTTAAGTCATTAAAAAATACTGTGAAAAGTAGATTCAGTAACCACACTTCCACAGTTGATTCCAATTTTCTGTATCAAGTAAAGTGGTCTTGGAAATATGACTCTTATTGTTACTTAAAGTTGATGAGTTACTCAACCAAAACTAATTGTTCTAGAATGGAAAAGTTGTATACGTGAGCTAGGCACAATCTCTGGAAAAAACACTGTTGTAGGTCACCCTTTCTCAATGGGTGACTTGCAGAAAAGGCAGATACTCTATTTTTGGAGTCTGTAAAGTCCATCTGTGTACTACTGCACCCTTACCTTCTCACTTTCTATTAGCAGAAAGAGCAGTGTAACTGCAGTGATTTTCTAGAAGGACAACGAGGATGAGCAAAAGAACTATTTCTCATTTTCAGAGAAGTCTTCAAAATGTTTATGAAATGCAGGTAATTTCAAGTGACCTTTAATTGGCCCAAGCACCACAAGGCTGATAGATTCAAGGTATTTACATCTCCAAGTAGGAACAGAATCCAAACTGTCTTCTGCTTTGGCTTTGACCACACCATAGACTGGATCTTGAACAAAGCTAGTCCTAAATTCAGGGTACCCTCAGTTTGCCAAATTACACTTAGGTGAGGAGGCATGAAATTAGGCAACAGCTATTAGATACTTAGCAAAGTATCCACCCATATTAGGAGTGCTTCATCAGTCCTCAAGAACTCAAGCAGATGCAAACAAACATTACAGATCTCAGAAAAAAGTATACTTCTAATTCCCTGAATAATCACTATGTTGATTTGGTTTGGCACATAAAAGATTATATTATGACTATGAAGTCATTGTAGAAGAGCAGATTATTTTTGTCTGTATCATACTACTTATTTTTTCCATGTATAGAATTCATCTTTATCAGGTTTTATAAAACAACTTGCAGATATGTTTCAGATCTAATTAGTGGGCAGAGATCCCAGAAGCAGATTTATCAATCTTAAAATAAGTGCTTTTAAAAGTTAGTTTATATACTCTCAGGAACACTCCCATTTAACCTCATTAACCACAGAAGGTGCCTAAATTGGGCTAACATTGCCTAGACTCCTAAATACACAGCAGGTCGTCTCATCCTAACTGACTGAAGAGGGGGGGAATAATAAAAAAAAAAACATGTTCCCACTGATATGGTGGCAAAACCGCATGGAGAACCCAGAAGCTATAGATCAGTTATCAACAAGGCAGGCAAGTCATTTCCTCCATAGTCCCAGCAACGAGGAGATGCTGTAACTCAGAACCATTTCTGCTAGTTTCCATGTAAAGTCACCACGGAAACTACAAGGAAACATGTTATAAATGGCAAAACTTGCTACAAAGTCAACAACTTGTAGTCTAAACCCATCTAGGGACATCTAAACCCTAGAGGGAGATGCAACTCAAGAAATTCTGAGTCAAACTATTGTTGTTGCATTTTTTTTTGCCCCAAGTTTTCCATTTGTGGGTTTTCCATTTTTCAACAGGTTTGAAAAGTATTGTTTTCATGGCAACTTTCTGCAAGAAGAAAGGAAGAAAATAAAATTTACCAGTTCTCGCTAGAAAGAAGAAAGAGAAGGAGAATAAATTTCCAAAAGATCTGAACAAGCTTAGCTAAATTTAAAACACAGTTGAATTGACAGTGAATCACCAAGAATCTCCCATTGTTAATCGAAGTACTGTTTCCCCAGAACCACTGTAAGTGATAGCTGAAGCAATGGTTCCATCTCTATAAATACCAATTTCAACATGAAGTATCAATACCGTTCAAGGAAGCAGTGAACACAAATGAAATCCCTGAGATCAGCACACCATCCAGCAGTAACAAGTAACATAGGAACTTCTGCTCCCAAACACGCAAGCAAGGGTAAAACCCAAGAGGAGAAAACTGATGATGAACAGAAGTTACGGAAACAGCTCTCTCCGCATCAGGAACAAATGGGGTAGAGGCCCAGAAAGAGGTCTGCATATCTGCCTAGCATTAGGGTTAGATGAATTTTGAGACTTTTGGAAAACGCTGAGGTACCAAACCTGAGCACAAAACTAATTGAAGAAACTTAACTCAAGAAGTTTAAACAAACAAAGCACAGACTCTTATAGTTTTCATTTGGGCAAATGCAGAAGAATGCCATGAAATTAATTCGTTCTACACTGGGTGGTACCCAAGTCCCTAGAGCTTCAAGCACTTTATGACCAGTATCTCTGTACATTATAGAAATTCAGCACACAGTTGGCTGACAGGTGTCCCAGTCACTGACTAAAAAAGGATTTTCAGACATATGTTAGAAAAATGAAAGAAAATAATTGGGTCAGGAGAGGGAGGAAAAACAGCAACAATTACAATCTAGCAATGGTAAAAAATGATCCAGAAAGAAGAAGAACAAAAGATCACATTTACTCTTATTCTTCCCAAAATTTCTTGCAAAAGGAAATCACAGAAACAATCTGGTGTTTTCATTTTTCTTTCCTCAAAGGCCACATGCAGTTTAGGGTACTCAGCCCTGCACAAAATAATTTAAATCAAAAGGAAGAAAACTTCTTACAAGTGCAATATATGAAACGCTGGCTGGTGTAAACCAATGAAGGAACAGCAGCTCCCAGAAAAAGAGAGCTATTTATATACAGAGACCTGAATGAGAGACCCCAACTAAAACAATGACATATACCTCTATGAAATTGATATTAGAGAAATTCCTATAGTAGACATTTATAAATAATGGCATTTTGCGTCTATGTGGCTATGAATGCAATGGTCAGAAACAGATCTGGCATAGACGCAAAACTCACAGATCAAATTCCTCTCCCAGTCACACACTGTTAGTTGAGATGATGAATGTTCAAGATTCAGAACTCCCATGCTGCATGACACATGTAATCCTACATCTTGTCCTTTTAAGAAGTGCCACACACCTCAGAAGCACGAAAGTGCAGAATTTCTACCAGTTCCTACATAAATGAATCAGACAATGACAACTCTTCCTGAGCTCACCTTGTCTATGCCATTAGAAATGTTAAAAGCTCAAATAAAAAGTGAAAAATACTAAGAAAAACTGGAACATACTTTATCAGAGTCCTAGAAACACTCAGCAACAATATAAAACTACTTTTTTTTCCCTTCAGGTTAGAAATGAGGAATAATTTTCCTAAAAAAATGGCAAGCAGAACCCAACCAGCATTCAGAATGGACTTCGCAATTTCTTTTTCACCTAGATCAGCATTGGTGTCATGCCCTGCAAAAATAGCTAAGTGCTGGGTAATATCAGGAACATCGCCACTATATCCTTTTTTTTCCCCATAAAGTATCACTAACCCTGAAAATTTGTTCTCAAGCGTCACATGGGACAGACATTTCAATCATAGCTGATTTTCATGTGTACTATATACTGTACAACCTACATGAATAGATATTCCCACTGCACAGAAAGGACATTCATACATATGACAGTGGAACATTCACAAAACAGCAGCACCCCGGGCAAGGCACACATGAATAGCAGACCCACAAGCTTAGCTTCCTGAGATATCCAATTGCCAACCCAGCTCCAGGAGATAAAAATGTAAAAAAAATAGAGAGGTACCCTTACACCTGTAAAACATGAGTTGCAACAGCCAGTGTATAAAAGAAGAGGAAAACCATTGGAATAAGCTTTCATTCCAGCTTGCACTTTACTGAGAGAAGCAGGTACAGGAAGCCCAGTTCTGGACCAAACCAATTCTGGACCTCAACCATGAACTCGCACAGAATCATGACAAATGCATAGGGAAGCCATAAGAGGACTGTTATCAGCAGCCACACAGATAACCAATGTTTTCTGAGACCTACTCCCAAAAAAGCAGAGGGCCTGAAGCAACTCAAGCCTGAGAAAAGAGAATTTACCAGGAGAACTGCAGAGGCACAGAACTGAACGATTTGTCACAAACAGAAGAGTGTCAGAAAGGTAAGGGTCCCACCCCATCAGAACCGCAGAATTTTAACCATGTATCATGCCAAGACAAACACAAGTGAAAGGCTTCCATTGTTTAATGGATGTCTTTTACTTTAAGCTTTTAAGAGTGGCTGAGAACATCCTCTGAAGTGTTGTGATCTTTATGCCTTCTCCCAGTTCGATTGTATCACCACACAGATTAGGAGTAGTGCTTGTGTAGTGCCTTTCCCTTCACCCTGTAGAACTCCAGCTCTTGAATTCTCTTGAGTAGAGAGATATTTTTCCCTCTATTACACACTTGTAATTGAGACCTAGCACAATATTTTAATGATAATGTTTTATTCACAAGCTTAAAACACTGACCGCGCTCCAAACAATGCCACAGTGCTTCACATGGTAGGGTCTTCTGAAATGAAGAACATTTCATAGAATTGCTCAGGTTGGAAAGGATCTTCAAGATCATCAAGTCCAACCACAACCTAACCATACTACTCTAACAACCCACCGCTATAAATCATGTCCCCGAGCACCACATCCACATGGTTTTTAAACACATTCAGGGATGGTGACTCAACCACCACCATGGGGAGCCTGTTCCAGTGCTTAACAACCCTTTCTGTAAAGAAGTTTTTCCCGATATCCAACCTAAACCTCCCCTGGCGCAACTTGAGGCCATTTCCCCTTGTCCTGTCACCACTGAGAAGAGACCAGCCCCGCTCTCACTGCAATCACCTTTCAGGTATTTGAAGAGAGCAATGAGGTCTCCCCTCAGCCTCCTCTCTTCCCCAGACTAAACAGACCCAGTTCCTTTAGTCTCTCCTCATAGGGCATATTCTCCAAGCCCTTCACAAGCCTTGTTGCCCTTCTTTGGACCTACTCCAGCACCTCAGTGTCCTTTCTGTACTGGGGCACCCAAAACTGAACACAGTACTCGAGGTGAGGCCTCACCAATGCCGAGTACAGGGGCAGGATGACTTCCCTAGTCCTGCTCACCACACCATTCCTGATACAAGCCGGGATGCCACTGGCCTTCTTGGCCACCTGGGCACACTGCTGGCTCATACTCAGCTGACAGTCCATCAGGACACCAAGGTCCCTTTCTGTCAGGCAGCTTTCCAGCCACTCCTCCCCAAGCCTGTAGGGTTGCCTGGGATTGTTGTGACCAAAGTGCAGGACCTGACATTTGGCCCTCTTGAAACTCATACAGTTTACCTTGGCCCATTGACGCAGTCTATCCAGGTCCCTCTGTAGTGCCTTTCTACCCTCTGGCAGATCAACACACCCTCCCAACTTGGTGTCATCTGCAAACTTACTGAGGGTGCACTCAATCCCCTCATCAAGATCACTGATAAAAATGCTGAATATAAGAGGCCCCAGCACCGAGCCCTGGGGGACACCGCTCATGACTGGCCGCCAATTGGATTTAAATCCATTGACCACAACTCTCTGTGCCCAGCCATCCAGCCAGTGTTTCACCCAGCAGAGCGTATGCCCATCCAAATCACGGGCAGCCAGCTTCTCCACAAGGATGCTGTGGGGGACAGTGTCAAAGGCCTTACTGAAGTCCAGGTAGACCACAGACAGCTTTACCTTCATCCACTAAGCGGGTCACCTTATCATAGAACAAAATCAGGTTTGTCAAACAGGATCTACATTTCATTTTGTTCAGTCAGCTGCAGTCCGTTTCAAGAATGAGAATTTGGAAAGCTTGGATGTCCTGAGATTCTTTTGCTTCCGAGGACCTTGGGTTGGTGGGTTTTTTGTTGTTGTTGTTGGTCTCTTTTAAATTCATTCACATAGATATAGAATAACCACACATAACAAAGAAGCTGACAGCACATCACAAACCAGGATGCAGATCATTTTTAGAGCATCATTTTAATTGTAAAAACATGGAAATAGTCAAAATGTGGACACAGATTTTAATGAAGCAAATCCATATGTGCACAACAGAAGGAACATGATGAAGTTGAGGCCTTAACTAGAGATAGAAATTAGGAGTTTTTGTGTGCTCCTCATTTAGGGCCACTAAGAGAGAAAGGCTTCTCTGCAGGTGGGAGCTGCAGCCCCCACAGGAAGCCCTCCCTCACAGCAATCGGTCTGCTTGGTGCCTCAAGTTGGTGGCTGCGAGTTGCCTCCCCTGCTAAGCTCCAAGGACCAACAGCCCTTTAGCTGAGCACCATGGTGGTGTCAACATTAAGCCAGGGAAAAGAAAATTGTTTTATATCCACCACATGCAGATCTCGTAGCAACGAAACCTAACCTCCATACGCACACAAGAATGCAGGATCAAAGCATACAGATGACATCTAAAAAAAGGTTTGGTTTTGTTTTTTAAAAAAGCAAGAAGCTTAGGTGACTTGAGAGGGCAATAGGTAGAGAAAGCCAAGTTGTTTTGGTTGTGATTCCAAAACTGGAACCAAACATCACAAAAGAGTTCAGCAGCAGTTTTGTTTAAACTACCACAAAATAAGAATTGCCATTTTTCAGAGTGCTCCTCAGAGAGCCAGGAACCCTGCCAGGCTGCTAACAGCACACACTGTGAGGTCAGCTTGTGCTTCCCCCCCAAGCCCATCAGGATTAATGCTGATAAGCAAACACATGAGAACCCAAGAGAAGCTCTGACAGTATCACTCCACAGCAACTAACTCATTCCCTCAAAACACAACAGTTTAAATCAATCAGCAAATGCTAAAGAGATAGAGGAAAGAAAAGATAGAAGTTAGGCCAATACTTCTGGCCATACATATTAAATAAAACCATGTGGTACTGTCTAATTAGATAATGATTCTACACATCCAGAAGTTTCAGACTTCATTAAGAAAAATGTTCTGCTGGAAATACATTCTGCTATACTTAAAAGGGATGGGGAAAAGACAGTTTCAGCATTATGTCAAAAAGAGATATTTATTTAAAAAACAGAAAACCACCTTCCTCTCCCCTCAAAAAATAGTGTGGGATTTATTGGTTTATCAAGGTCACCAAGGACCACACCATTTCAGACTTTGCTGAATCAGGGACAGCATTCAGTACATTAGGAGGCTGGGCTCTGTTTCAGCAGCCCATTACCCCTATCATCACGGCCTTTCCAAATCCCACACGTGTATCTGTCTATAAAACGCCCTGTACTCAACGCTCTCGTAATGGCATGAGACCCCAGGTCTCATACCATGTATTAAATACAGATTTAAAAACATTAACACATTGGAACACCTTGGGGAATGAAGGACAAAGTGATCACTATAAGCTTTTGATTTTCATGCCAACAAAACCGCAGCCAATATTAGCCCTCACCAGGACCCAAGCATTGCACTTGCTAACAAAAGCTTTGCTAAGGACAGAAAAGGAAGACAGCTATCCCAGCACAGCATACAGGGCCTGACCACAGGCTTCAAAACTATTCAGAAAAATTACAATTTTGTTTTGGATTATTGAACATTCATTGGGTATCTTCTGATTTATGCAAAAATACCTAGCTATGTACCAGTACTTGTCAGAATCTTTTATCTTTGTGTTAATTTTATGACCACTTCAGCTCTCCTTCTGCCTGTGGGATGAAAGCAAATCAATGGAGGGGAGGGGTCACTGCCAAAGGCCATCTATATTTAATGCAATTTCACGTGCTGGGTCACATAGCATTCCCAGACTGAAAAGAAGGCTCTGTTGCTAGGACTTTAAAAAACAACAAAAAAAAAAAACAAGCTGAAAGCAGCATATAGTCACAGTACCAGCAGCTGTCAATCAGCACTTACTGAGGCTTCTAATTTGTTCAGAACAACTAGAGAAGTTGGAGGGCTTTCTCCAAGTACACCATTCTGTTAAGAGGAGAAAAGTCTTCAGAGGGTTCACATTCATTTCATTAGACACAAGCCCACAGAATTTGCTCATTCCCAGTAGCATGAGCTCTGTTAATTCACTAAGCTTACTTACATGGCAAAGGGTTTGCTATTAAACATCCCACACCAAAAGGGGAAAAAAAAACAGCCTATTTCAGCTGCTTACTTTAAGTTTGTACTACATACTGCTGCACTAATTGAGGTTCCAAGTTAGGGAAGCATGCTTGCTCAAGAAAACATTGCAGCATATGTTTAATTTTAAGCATGTGCTTTCCACTCCCCACTGCACTCCTGCACATGGCTGACAAAAGACTGCGGTGTATACTGGTATGCTCCTCCGAACCCAGGCCAGAGCATATTTGAACAACTCCATAAAGTCATTTTAGATGGTCCTCTGGTAAAAGATTTTCTTTTAAAGTAACATGCTCTGTCTACCCGTGCAAGTTTGTCACAGGGAGCAATGAAAGTTTGCAGCGTCTGTCATGCAAGGAATAAGAGACCCTAGCATGCTAAAATACATACTCACATATGCATATAAAGCTAGACAAACGAAGGTGCATCAGCATGGGATTGATGAGGAGGTCCCTCTCTCACAGACTAGTCTGAGTGAGCTGCAGTATCACCTCACAAGGGGTAAGCGGAAACTGTAACACATCTGTATGTCAGCAAAGTCTTCAGTAGAATATCTCAACATCTCCAAGCTAAGTTCAAAGAGGGCAACTCACCCCCCTCCCCCCTCCAAAAAAAATCCCCATACAAATAAGCTGCAATGCATTAGAGTGCCATGGTAAATAGTAAAAGGTGGTGAATGTGGTGGAGCTAAAATAGCACACTTTTCACTAACAGCAAGGAAAGAAGCTTCTTGTTCCTAACAAGATCAACAGATGAATAGCATTAATTCAGAATATCTGTAAGCAGAGAGAGTAAAACAGATAAACAAAACAACAATTAATGAATGCTTCCCTTCTTATGATCCTAAATCTTTTAAAATGAAAGGCACTTAGTCACACGGGGAATCGAGTCCTGTAGACGCAAACACAGCACTTGCCAGGACTGTCGGTGTTACAATGCACCCTGTGCCTTAGCCTGGATCAGGCTGGACTTCCCACAGGTACAATTCACAGTGCATCATGAACAGGGTGATTCTGTCTTTCCTATTCCCATTTCACATCCTGCTAGCAGAAAGTCACAAATAACTATAGAGGAGATTAACATGCTTGCAGACTACAGGCATCTGTGAGCTCCAGAAGCACCATACAAAAATCAGTTTCACGTAAGATGACAAAAAATGAGGTGTGTGTATGTACATTGTATGCAATACTTCAGCTGCCTTGGCAATCCCACGTTATAGCACGTGCACCATTTAGCTCCATCCTCTCTGCATTCTGTTCCCAGTGCAAGCAGTCAACGCACCATGTTACAGAGACAAAATAATTACGTCTCCTTGTTATGTTCTCTTCTGCTAAGAGGAAGAAGATGCATCTTTTACCTCTCATTCTTTCTAGATACCGACAGGTGTCTATTAGAGGTCTTTCTTGTCCTTTCAAGTAGGCATTCAACACCCAAGGATGTACACAGAGCTAGCACCACACCTCCAGATCTAGAACTTAACTATCTAGCTTACTGTTCTAGACATCAGCCGTTGAAGATCAATCTACCTGCACTGAAGTTACAGAAACACTGTAATGGCTGAGATTATCCCTGATGGGCTGTAGTAACCAAGTTTCCCCTCTTATTTGTTACTAATAAGATCTCCTGGGCAGGGACAAGCAGGCTTTGACATACAGCAGAGAAGACTAATAATGTCACCAACACACCCTTGTGGCTAGTGTGGACAAAGAGACATTTTTATTGCTGCATGGATATAGGACTGGAAAAAGCCTCCTCTTGTTGGCAGACACACACATGCACGCACACACAGGCACATACTGTTCAAAACTGTTTGAAGAGCTTGTGGTCTTGTTGTTAAATGAGTTGTGAATGTTTCCAAAAAGCCTAAACACCAGACAATGGCAGCACATTGCTAAAGAATGTTAAAGGAACTTAGGCTGATCTGATAATTGACAAGTAAGACAGAAAAAAAGCAGAAACAGCTTACAGAATAAAGACATTGGTTTGAGAGATATTTCAAAGAAGTTGATCTTTAATTTTTAAGATGACATAGCATACACTGCAAAGAACAAAAGAAAACAGACTACAAGATAAAAATAGGCTTTTCCATCAGAAGAACAGCTCAGTGTTTATATGCACATTCAGAGGACAGCCACCCAGAACTCTCAAGTTCAGAATAAGTCTTCCTACTTGCTCGGATCCAGCAAAGACACCCAATTGAGAGTGATTTTTGTTTTCCACAGTCTAAACTCACGAGCATGATGTGAGCACAGATGACCTGAACTTTCATTTTTTCCTCTCCAAGCTTTCTACATGGAGGAGCCAGGGCACGTATAATATTGTTCTTATGCAAACCAGTGTTTCGTCTGTAACTCTAGCCTTGTTCCAATAGTCAAAACCATTTAAATTAGAGCTGGATTAATCCAGCAGAAATACATCTGTGAACATTTCTTGGCCTGCTAAAATGCTTACGTCCATACACTTGCACATCAGTATTCCACACATATCCCACCCTCACAGTTAGACAAAAGGAGCAGCCTCTGGCTCAGATGGCCCCTGAGCAATAAATCCCCAGAGGCTGGGCAAGTACAACTGAAAAAATAGTACCTTACTCTTATTATCTTCTTCTAGCACAGCTGTCAGAGACAGAGCACTACAGTCTAAGGCAACATGACTATTTCTGAAAACGTTCATGTTGGCAAGTAGGAAACAACTTTTAGACGTGAAGAGGGTTATGCATAGCATCAGGCTCCCTCCTCCTGGCTCACACACACCAGAAACACTTAACACATCCCATCAGGAAACAGCAACAACATCTGATTGCCCAGCCCAAGCTGAACGCATATACAAGAATTTGTCCAAAATATTGAAAGAATTAAAAATCTACACATCCTTGAAATACTCAACAAGTAACCAGGAACACACGTAATGCCAAATTCTTGGCAGTGCAATTCCACTAACAAAAGAAAAGCTAATATATTCATGAAAATTTATCTGCTCTGCTTTATTTTAAGATGCACATTAAGGAATATCAGAGCCTATCTACCACCTGAAAATGATTACTGTGCTCAGATAGCCCTCTGAGCATTGAATGCATCTGTAATGTAGATACATGTAATGTATCCAAGAGGTTCTGTAACAAGAAAAGGCCAAACTAAGAAACCCTAAATAAGAGTAAGAACAAATGAAAATCTTAGAAGAACATATGAAAATCTTAGAAGAACATATGAAAATCTTAGAAGAACATATGAAAATCTTAGAAGAACATATGAAAATCTT